>NC_052490.1:4150366-4158757 GCF_009730915.1 Dioscorea cayenensis subsp. rotundata
TTATTATATTTCATCTTTTTCTTCTTCTTATAATTATTTATTTATTTATTATAAATTTCCTTGTTTTTATTATATTAATTCTTCTTTTTCTTGTTCTTGTTCTTTTTCTTCTTCCTCTTATTATTATTATTGTTGTTGTTGTTGTTGTTGTTGTTGTTACAAGGACTACTTTGGTGATTATACATTGTTATTATTATTATTATTATTATTTTCTTCTTCTTCTGCTTCTTATATATCATATTTATTTATTATTATTATTTTTCTTATTTTTTATTATATTTATTCTTCTTTTCCTTGTTCTTGTTCTTGTTATTCTTCTTCTTATTCTTCTTATTCTTTTGCTTTTTATAATTATTTATTTATTATTTTCTTCTTCTTCTTCTTATTTGTTTATTATTCTTTTTCTTGTTCTTGTTCTTCTTATTATTTATTTATTTATGTATTTATTTATTTAGTATTACTATTATTATTATTATTATTATTTTTATTATTATTTTTATTCTTCCTTCTTCTGCTTATTTATCTTTCTTATTTTTTTATTATATTTATTCTTCTTTTTCTTCTTCTTCTTCTGCTTCTTACTACTACTACTACTACTTACTACTACTACTACTACTACTACTACTACTACTACTATTATTATTATTATTATTATTATTTATTCTTCTTATGTTCTTCTTATTTTTCTTATTTTTATTATTTTTTATTATATTTATTCTTCTTATTCTTCATCTTTTTCTGCTTCTTATAATTATTTATTTATTTTATTATTAGTATTATTATTATTTTCAGGAAAGTACCCATAAATCCCTGCGAGTTTGGGGTTTCCTGATAGGTCCCTCCTTTTTGTTTTATTTATTTTTCAGCCCATTTGCACTTGACGGAGGCACTATTGACGTTATGTGAGAGAGGAATTTACTTAACTGCCCATGATCTTAACATCCTGAAACCATGCTTTCTCCCACCTTGTCAACATGCTGAAATGACAAAAATAGCCTTGTGAATACCTTGGGAATCACTTGCGAGCAGGCAGGCGTGTCAATGGATGGCGAGCAAAGCATTGGGATTTGCGCTGGAAACCCTATTGTCACTGGCGCTGCATCCCTTCGTCTCCTTTACGTGGTGAAGGCCGTTGAAATTCCCTTTTTCCCGCAGTGGTCTTTCTTGCAGAACTTTTTCTTCGAGTTACTCGGAGTCTCCCAGCCTTGGTTTTGAATTGTTTGTGAAGATCTCCAGCAAGGGCTTCGGTGAACTGAAGATTGGTGATTTGCTTCAAGGAAAAATCCAGCACAAAGGTGGGAAAATTTTCACGGGTGTCCATTGAAGAATGGTTATTTGATTGGTATTCTTTATTTTTTTTTCTGTAATTTTGTTTATTTCCTATGTAAATATCAACATTTAGTGGGTGTAGATCGTAATGTTTGTGGCTTTGGTTGTATAGTTACTGTGTAACCTTTGTGGTTCGATGTGTCTAATATTATGTTCATATTTCAGTTATTGAATTGGTGTGTGTATTTATCAATATAGAATAGAAGATGGCAACAACACTTGCGAATGCTCGGTGTTATTTGGCCTCTGTTGTGGAAATGATCTCAGAGTTAAATAAAAATGAAGAGGTGGCACTGGGAGATCCTCTGTTGTACGCCATTTGTTCATTTGATTGATGTCACACCCATGGTTCAAGAAAGAGGGGTTCTTGACGCACTGTTGCAAGTGTATGATGACTGCAACCAGTGCTTCAAGATAAGGGGAAAGCATGCTCTCATTTAGAGCAGAAGACGTCACACTCATTCTGGGACTCCGTTGCGATGGAAATACTATATCCTTCAAGCACGAGATGGTCCAATCTGATTTTGAGAAAACTTTTCTTTATAAAATACATAACCATCACCGCGATGCAATTAAAGAAAACCTATTTAGGCTTGTAAGCAGTGAAGATGGTGAGAAGGAGACCTTTGTGAAGCTCCTCGTAATATACTTTATCACTACTGTCTTGTTCCCTAATACTTATCTGAATATGCCATCATTCGAAGCAAGGTACACTGATGATTTAGCGTCACTCAGAGGTTATGCTTGGGCGCATGCAATTCAAAGGTAGCTGATGACCGATGTCGCTATAACCGCCACCAATGTCCAACTTTGGTGTAAAGGAAAGTACACCACTACAAGCTACATGAAAAGCTGCTCCATTGCCTTGATCATCTGGTTCTATGAGGTGACAGGCACTGTGAAGAAATTGCGATTGGGATGGACACCCCGTATAATGTGTTACGATGAGTAAAGTTTCATAAAGATGGCGTTTATCGGGCCACTATTGAAATCACTCAAAGGAACACAAGTAACTTATTCCTCTTGCTTTGTAAAATATTTGGTACTTTGGTGTAATAAGCTATTTCATGTGTATTATAATGGTTTATTGTGTATTATATGATACTTCTCTGTAGAATATCTTGTTCCTGTATAAAGTATCACATTCATGTGTAACATAATAGTTTCTTATGTAGTATTATGTTTTCCTGTGTAAAAATATTAATTACTGTGTATTGTCTCGACTTTTATGTCTATATTTTTATATTAATTGTGTATGATATGCTGACGACGTTGTATTTGTTGCATGTTTGCTTTACAGTTCTTCGAGCTTATGCCAGCTAATGACGAAGAGAATATCTTAGTTGGTAATGGTAGTCAGAGCCGCAAACAAATATCTTATAGATCATCTAATCCTGGTGACTCAAAAAGTAGGTCCCGACCACCAACTAGGCCGATGAGGCCTTCAACAAAAAAGTCCCCGCCTAACACTGGGAACAAGCCAAGGGCCGAGCTAGCAAAGAAGCGAAAGAGAGGATGCAAAGTGAAAGAGGGGCAAGCCACCGTTATCGCCTCTGGATTCGGCTACTTGTGTGACACCAATAGATATCGGTCATTCTCCTACTTCAATGACCACAGATGTTCCAGTAACAGCCTAAGAGACTCCTCCCAGGCGAGTTATGCAATACACGACTACTGTAGATACACATCAACATAGTGTAAGAGAACTTTCTTTGAAGAAAATTCCACCAAAACGCAGCCTAGTCAAGAAGACACCACCAAAGAGACCACAATCGAAGAGAGCTCCAAAGAAAAGGCTCCCTCCCCCACAAAAGAAAAAAACTGTTGAAGTAGAATCCCATGACTCTGATTTGTAAGAACCGGAAGAAGCTGCATTGCGCGATGTTGACATATTGCTCGAGACACTCACTTGTTCAAGAAAGGATAAACCGGCAGAGGAGCCACTTGTGCTGGTCCCATACTAGAGACCAGCAGAGGGACAAGTCTACCTTGAGGAACTGAAGAAGGCCGAAATAGGTTTCCTTCCACGGAAGAAGAATTATCTAGGTCTTGGAAGATTGACCAATCTCGAGCAGTCAACCCTCACTCTCTACCTGAACAAAAGGGTTGACATGTATTTTTTGTTTTTGTCATACGGATTTCTATATTATGCTGTCGTTATTAAACATATGTGTAATAATATGCTTCAATGCGTACGTTTAAGATTTTCTCTGTAACCATTACTTTTTCTATATGGAATTTCATCTTTTTCTAGGGCATAGATGCAAATGCCCATATCATTAGCATAATAAATTGATCCAAAGAAATGACTTGCCAAGGTGCATGTATCTTTGCTATGAATCCTTTCAATATGAGTGTTTGATTGGTGCACTATAAATTAAATGATATACCTTTTGATATTGAATTCCTACTGCACATATAGATGAGGGTGTTGGTTTATGAAATAAGTTGAAAACCTATTGTTTGTGGATGAAGCTAATTTTATATCTAATCCAAATCCTAAATGAGTATGGTTAAAAGAATCACAAAAGATGTTTCTTACACTTTTCATATGTAAATCCTATTTATCTACTCATACTTATATAGATGATGAAGATTAGAGGACAAATTGATGAAGACATGAGGAAATAAAATTTACAACATCTAGCCCATCTAGGAAAAACCAAAATGGGATACACTTAAATTTCAAGTTACAAAAATGGAGAAAAACCTACAATCAATATTTACAAACATAGCATCGGGAAACTAACCTGCCTTTGTTGAGGAATCATTGTAGATAAATCAGTGTATGGAGGCTTTGGATCAATTTTTGCATTCATAAGTATACCTCCATCATAGTCTTTTATGTATACTGAAACATTAGACAAATGATCATTGTCACGTGAGACAAACAACTACACTTCATTCGAGTGGGAGGAATCTTGAAGAGCGTGATCTCATAGGAATTGACACAAAAACAATCTTAAGATCAAGAAGAAATAGCTGTATAGAAAAAAAATGTATTTATAAGCAAATCATACCCTTGCCATCTATCATTCTCCAATGTGATCTCCTTCGTAAAGCCCTATAACAAATAGACATCATATTTTTTAGTATGGAGCATAAGCTCTCCAAAGAGTGAGTAAACAACACACATGTCAACCAACAAGCCTATCTTTAACTTTGAAACTAAAAAAAATTTAAGAGTAAGACACGAAATGATTATAGCATGCACAAAGATAGCATAAACACAATTCTAAAATAGAAGTCATGCTAAAGGGGATGCAGTGCATGAAATTTGAAATTCAAATTTTCTTGAATTCTGTATATTAACAAGTTAGCGCCATTCCTATCATAGAAGGCTAGGATAATTAAAAAAGATCATTACATTTTGTAACTCCACACTCATAGGAGTCTAGCATGGACATAAGATCAGTCATCAATAAGAAAGGAATAACTACTTTCAAGTTATTGTAAGCTCCCCTATTTAAGAGGTATGTTGAATCATTCAAGAAATAAATTGGAATCCAACTTCCAGTGGAATGTCAGTTTGGCTCTAGCAGGAGGTACAGGGGTGCTTATCCCATCTTTGGGTTTTTAGAGTTCCTTGTTTTATTCCCCTGTGATCCATTAAATTGCTCACTAAAGATCTACAAGCTAATTTTATTTGAAGTGGCATCAAAAAGTTTCAATTCTTGGTTATGTCATTGAAATAGCAAGATTTACACGAAAGGACTTCTTTGAACTAATATATGATGATCACAAACAAGGATATCAATCAATCTCCCAGTTAACTAGGTATATACATGAAACAATTTTGTGAAGCATAAACAAAAATAAGAATGGGTTATGTAATTTGAGTTATATATCCATTAGATCGTTGTCTAAAGATGTGCATACAGCATGACTTTGTATGAAAAGGATAACAGGCACAGATGTAATCATAAAATGAACACATTAAATTTGGAAAAATGTGCAGGAAAATAAAGAACATAGAAGACTGTCAAATAAAACATACCTGCTTTATGAAATATCCCACTGCATTATTGTCAGAATAAGTCAGAAAATGGGTGAGCCCATCAACATCACGAGCATGTTGTTTTAAGTGAATCCTTAGTCTTGTGCCATAGTGTTTGACATGCTCATCTACTGATAATTGCACAATAAGCTATCTCCCTAAATCTCTAGTTGCAATCAACTAGAACACATCGAGTTGAGGCGAGGTTTACACATCCATGAGATGCCATCTTTGTTAAATGAAGCAAGATAAGGATTGGAGAGTATTTCGAGGTTTAAAAAGGACAATATAGTTGGCATTCGGGTTTTCCATTATAAGCAAGGGAAATTTCACATACTCCATCATTTGCCATACATATTAAGTGAATGATATTTTTAGTTGCCCAATTCAACCCAGGGAAAAAGTGATGCAAATTGTAAAAATGCAGTAACAATGGATATTGTTGATACTTAAAAAGGGTTGCAATATGGAACATGAAATGGAAGAGCACGGAGGAACTCTAGATTTTAAATATTTGCCAGATCTTGGACCAAGAAACCCATGATACAGTCAAAAATTTTTAGAAGACAGGTTCATCAATATCATTTCATTGATCGATTCTGCAAGAATTATAACTAACACAAAACAGGGTTTTTATACTAGTGTTCAAAAAGAAATAATGAAGTACATAATAATCAAATTCCAAAAATGGTTTAATTAATAAATTATACATGCTACTGCCATTATTTATGGTGTTTTTCACTAGCTATTTAGGAAGCAGTTAAACAATTTTGAAAAGTTTCCACCATATGAATTTATAATCTCAATGGCAATATTCATCCAAAACTAGAACTAGGGTCTAGAAGACCAAAAAAGAGTGAAATAATTTAGTCGTTATGGTCCCACATGGTATAAGGACAATATGTTATGGCAACAACAACATTGTTGTGCTTGATAACCATCATGGATTTATGAAAACTTATGATCAAGTATTAGAAAAGCTATCATGTAAAAGAAAAGAATTTCAATGAACATTTAAACCAATTAAACAGAAAATACTATTTTCAACAATTTGTGCTCAAAGAAGACATCAACCACTAACTTGTCAACCAATTGAATATAAATAGGGTAAATAAATAATCTTTACCTATCACCTAAACAAGTATTTATAGAAATTTGCTTGCCCATTCTGAGACCAACCTAAACTATGATAATTTAACAAAGGCTTTTATGTATACCTCCCTTAAATTTTCCAACTATGTAGAAAACTCTCTACCTTATTCATAATTGCATACAACTTCGTTAATCTTTGTCCTTCTGCATATGCCTCTCAAAGTTAATAAGATTTCAGAGAGATCAAAACTATCCTAGGAATATTTGATCTAATACTATACTTGTATTTTTCCCCAAACTGCCCTTATAGTTTTAAAATTTGACATGTTTGTCTAACGCACAAAACAGAGAAATAAGATATGAGAATTTTAGAGAGATGTCAAGCCCTAGAAGGCTCAGTTTTTTCTTCACCACTAGATAGAAAAGAAGTTGAAGAGGGCCTTTGTTTTTTCTCATCCTCCACATTAGCAAAAAGAGAAGCCCTAGAAGCCTTATTCTTTTCTTTCCCCTTCTCCTCAAGAGGTTAGCTTGGGGCATTATGGTTATTTCACAACATGGATTGAAGTGAATCCGTGATTAAGCATGAGTTCAAGAATCAAACTAGCATCATGGAGATATTTCTATAACAATGTAGATTGAGTTATATGTAACTATGAAGAAGATGAAAGATGGGGAGTTTCTGCAAAAGCAGAATGTCTCACTACCCACACAAAAATCCCATTTAACAAATGTGATAATATAAATGAAAAAATGAAAAGGTCCATCCCATGAAAAGCAGGTGAAATTACTTGCCGCCTTGACTTTTCAAATATTATTCGCCACCTCCTCCTTTAAGTTTTGTAGAAAGATCTAGATTAATGCAAATTCGGTTTCGAGGTACGTTTATTTTAAGATTATGCTTATGAAGAGCCAGATTCATAGGGAGTATTATTTGAGTTGTTTTTCTATGATTTGTTTTTGTATCCGATACTGGAAATATCTTCTTGATATTCAGAGGTTTATCCTAGCTGCTAAATTTATTTCATTTGAATTAATTCATCCATGAGGCCTATCTCACATAGGGATTTGTCTTTATATCCTCGAGTAGTGCAAATTTGTTTAGCTTTTACAGAAATGAAAGAGTCTTTTGCTTCCCTAAACAAAAATTTCATAGTGTCCAGTGGGTTTGAGTTCTTTATCTCTGAAATCTCATTTTCTCCCATGACTAAATTACCTTAGATTGGCCATGACCAGTGAGAGTCGTACCTCAAATCAAGATTTCAGCTAAACAAATACCAAACCTAACTCAAACTTTATTAGCCTTTCTGAGTGTGGGAGTATCCCTATCACAGGTTATAAACTCACTCGTTATAATTATAATTAATGGTCTCATTTAGTCATGATTTTTGTCTGCAGTAAGGAGAAAGAAGATTTCTTGATAGGAGCTACTATGCAAGCTGAAGAAAGCAGTCCCAATTTTTGCAAGTGGAATGTTGAGAACAACATGTGATCTCTTGGCTCTTGAACTCCATGACAAATGGAATAAGAGAAAACTTTATACAAAACTACTAAGGAAATTTGGGATGTAGTCCCAGAAACCTACTCAAACAAAGACAATACATCAGCATTATTTGAGATTAAAGGGATTCTTCAAGATCTCCTACAAGGAGAACAATCCATTACAGATTATTTAAACATGGGTGTTTACGATTACCAGCAACTTGACATGCTGGTAACGATGGAACGTACTATGAACAAATTTAGGACAAAGAACGAATTTATAAATTTCTCATAGGCCTAAATCACAATCTTGATAAGGTCCAAGGATAAGTTCGCAGCATAATGCCTTTATACCTAGTGTTCGAGAAGAGAAGAACCTCGAAGGAAAGTCATACTTGGAGCTATAGGAAGTCAGTCAAATGTTGTGGAACCCAAAGACTAATTCCAACAATAATGGTGGACAAAAAAAAGAACAATTACACATGATGTAAGCA
>NC_052490.1:4159757-4187316 GCF_009730915.1 Dioscorea cayenensis subsp. rotundata
TTTAGCTTTAATTACATTTAGTAGAGTAAAATCCATCATTTGAGATCTTAGGCTAGATAATAGCTCGAGAAGGAGTAATAGGAGATCCTTAGCCTGCATTCGATCCTCGCCTTCACGCTGGCAGGTCATTTCGGGAAGAAATCACTTCATGGAGCAACATACAAAACACACCATCAATGAATGAAAGTACATTAAAACCATAGAAATAAACCCCTTATAAATATGAAATTGATGGCCTTGATGGAGAGCTTGGCATGCTAGGTGGCATTCCGGGCTTCGACGTGGCTCATGATGCAATGTAGGAGGAATCGATCAAAGTTGGTGACTGAAAGCGCCTCCAAAGCCACAAACACCTTCTCTCCAAAACCCTAGCGATCTCACCCTCAAGAGCCGCACAAAAGATGAGAAAGAATAGGGCAAAACAGCTATTTATAGGCTTTTAGATCGCTGGCATGTCACGTGCTCCCACGCGCTGTTGGATTTTCCACGCTCGCTGGGCTCGAGAAATTTCACGTGGCGCGGAATTTCCATGACGCGCATGAATGCGAATTTTGTTACACGTTGATGCTACATGAGAAAATTGCTACATTACTTTTCACAAAAGCGGGGTCCAAACACTCTTCTCTGAGGGCCACATGTCCGACGTCCATGTTGTAGGCTATAAAAACTTTTCTTCATCGACGTATCTTTGAGGGGTCTTGCAATCTTCACAAAGAGAAGGAATATGAAGATGTGGGCTGCCTTTGTGCCCTTCCAACTAGTGAATTGACTTGAATCTTCTTGGAAGTTGGCACACATCTCCACATTCATTAACTCCTCTCGTGTCTTGGTCCTCGAATTGAACAAGAACTCCCAACATTGTGCCTTTATAGCCTATCTTTGCTTCCTTTTTACTCTTCAAGGCATTCACAACCTATATGCATAAAAGAACACCAAATACACAATATAAGACATAAACCATAGTAAAAAATGATGCTCAATGCATGTAAAAACATATAAAAAATATGTCTACTCAAGCATTATCAAAATCCCTAAAACTCATTGCGATACTATACGAGTGAAAAGTTGAGAAATTATTCAATTTCTCCTCTGGGACATGTATAGAGTTAGGCATGGTTGATCGCTTCGCTGCAAGTGTATGGGATAGCAAAGTAACACCCCTCATGCGAGCACGAGGGGCTCATATTCCCAAGGGCCCAAGAAGTTACTCTTACTTCATCTTCGCTATGTTGTTTAACCTCCAAGTTTGAATGTGATAGTCATAAAACAAATAAACAAGTAAAATGCAAATAAAATGCTAACAATGGAAGGCAAGATACTGGGGGATAATCAATGGAAGAAAGCGGTCGCGAGATGAGGGATCCTCTCATAGGCTACTAAAAGTGTGCGAGATGCCGAACTAACATGCAAATGGCTAGTTGGACCGAGAAAAACCCTAGATTAGGTCAACTCCGATGGTCACGACAATTGACCCCTAATCCGGGATATGAGTATTGGATACGGAATCTCTTCCGCCCAAATCTAAATCCTCCTACGATTGCAATGGGAAAGGTGGTTTTCTCAAGTTAGGGTTAGAATACAAGCTAATACTTAGCCCTAGAATTGGAGGGGTATAAATACCCAATGGTCATGATGTATTTATACGTGTTTCCCTATCATGCTTGGTGAGTCCAACACTAGGGCAATGGTCATGCAACCTAGCATTACCTATAGAATTGATACACCGAGTTCTTATGCATACCAAAGCATTCAATTACACCAAGCAAGGATAACAAACAAGCCAAAATACAATAGAAAGAACCAAGCATCCATACAAGCTACAAGTTCACACCCAAGGTTCACCCTACATCCGGGTGACCTTTGGGGTTTTGTTGTTCATAGTCATCAAATACAACAAGAAATCCATGCAAAACAACCAAACAAAAACATAAGAAACACTCCCTCAAAGAATGAAGGCCGGAGAAGCTTCCAAAGACGCCACATAAGAGGTGTCTTCCCTTGTCTTCAACCTCCTCTACACAAGCCCTAGGGAGTAGATCTCACCCAAAAATCGCGCTCTCCTCGCTCGAATCTCGCATGGAAATGCCCTCAAAACCTTACTTCTAGCTCAAATTTGGTGTGGTGGTGGTGAGCTCCAAGAAGAAGACCTCCTCTTTTTCAAAAGAAACCCTAACAATGCCTATAAAGGGATGAACTCGGGCTTCCCTGCAGGTGGCCTCACACTCACAATACTGTCAGTAAGGATGGTCATATACGCTCGTAAGGAAAATCCAGACTTAGACTTTTTCTGAAATTTTCATGTTCCGGGCTGCTACAATGCATGTACAGTGCCCGGGTTCCAAAAATGATGTTTTTGATGTCGATTTCTTCATACATTCCGTCGTTGAGCTCACCTAGGCTTTTTTTGTGCCTCAAACATGAAATAAAATGATTAAACCATAAAAAAGGCATCAAGTTCTCAATAAAATACAATAAACATGCGCATCAATACATACAAAATACATACATTTAGACGTTTATCAAACATCCCCACACCTAAGCGTTTGCTTATCCCCAAGCAAACAAACATGAAGAACAGGGGCAAGAAGATAAATGGCTAAATGCACGACCTCAAGCTCAAGTGTAAAGGACTCCACAAGCACGAATGGACATAAATCAAGAAGTGAGTTGTTCAATGAATAGTGAAGTGATAATAGTTCTGTCTCATCTAGAGTGCTCCTGTGAGTGTGTGTGCTAACACTCCCTTGACCTCCACACCCTGGATTACCCCAGGATGCCCATTCACCCCACACAAAATGAAAATGACATTAATATGCTAAAGACATTTTCAATACTCAATTAAGAATCCTCTCGTTCCTAGGTAAAACTCTAACTTTCAAGTGGCTACGTAGCAAGCATCAGGGGAACAAGAGAGATACTTTACTTCTTTAACACAAATATACAACATACACATTTTTTTTTTTGAGTCCGACTAATGTAGACTGCACAAAAAATTTTACAATCTTTCTAAAGGATGCACATGCTGATTAGGCACAAGAGCCACCCAACGTACTCGAATACAGTCTACATAGACGCATTCATGCTATACTAGCAGAGGAATACTGTCATAGACTCATTTTTTTTCATTTTTCTCATTTTTTATTCTTTTTTTTTCTTTTCTTATCACATGCACAACTGTATCTCATGTCCCCAAGTATAAAACTTGCTACAATAGTTCACTTTAAGGTAGAGAAAATAATAAAGGAACTCAAAAGCGCTTAAAAGTGCATTGAAGATAGAATTTAACAAATTAATGCCAAAATCATAATGATGGGTTGGATGGAGTGTACAAGGTGAAAGTGCTCATGAACATGTATAACGGTGCACAAAAGATGAAACAGATCTACATTCAAGCACAGATAGAGTACAACTCACAACTATCATTCTGCCAAGCTAAGAAGTCCTTAACAATGAAATCATAGCTATCATTGGTGATTCAAGCATGCAATTGTAAAAAAACTCCATCCCCACACCGAAAGTTGTACATTGTCCCCAATGTAACGAAATCAGCAGAACAAGGTGGGAAAGATAGGCAATAAATACAAGAAAATGGAGTAAGAAACTTCCGTAGTCATGTGATGAAGAGATTAACACTCGGGTATGGACTTAGGGAAAAATATTGTGATGAGGGTCTGGAGTGTGCCGTGACTTGAACAATGGAAGCCCAATACTTCTCACTTGTTGAGACGCCTTCCTTGTCTTCCAACAAGTTGCCATGGAAGCCCAATACTTCTCACTTGTTACTGGGTACGGAAAATCCTGTGATAAGTCTTTGAATCCTGGTGTGAGTGTATATGCTTCGGTGTAAAGTCCCAGGAGTACACCCAAGTGATCTTGCGTAACCCGATGCTTCTTCCCGTATGCAGGAAAGGAGATAGAACTTGGTTGGTGAGTGAATGGGCAATGCTTCGCAACCTCGACGGTGGTCAAAACTTCTAGTGTTAACTCCTTGTAGGTGGGCTCTTCAATGGAGAATAATTTGTCCCATCCACTATGGGAGATGAGCTCCAAGATAATACCATCCAACCCCAATAGCTTCAAGATATCCCAATCTATTCTCCGAATGCTTCCAAACCCCTTCTGCGATAGAAGTGCATAACGGGTCTTGTGCTCTTCATTCTTAAACTTTGGTTTGTTGGGAGGGGAGAAGGGTCCC
This sequence comes from Dioscorea cayenensis subsp. rotundata, assembly GCF_009730915.1. Classification (NCBI taxonomy): domain Eukaryota; kingdom Viridiplantae; phylum Streptophyta; class Magnoliopsida; order Dioscoreales; family Dioscoreaceae; genus Dioscorea; species Dioscorea cayenensis. Next base: position 4,163,953 of record NC_052490.1, read on the forward strand.
TTCTAGCCTTCTTGTAGGCCACTTTCTTCACCCTCATACCTACAAGACCAAGGGAAGAACAATTAACAAAGTTTTAAAAAAAATACAAGCTCAATGGAATGAAAACTAGTGAAAAATGCCTAATGCTACAGTAAACCCGAAAAGTTTTGCAAGAACCTTGTTTATAAATGGAGAACAACAAATTTACAATCACAAAAGTTTCATTCCACACATGTTCCCACCATCCAAAGAGCAAAAAAACCCACAGAATCAGCCCAAAAAGAACATCAAAAAGCTCAAGGTTTGAGAGATGAGAGATATACCTTAACCCTAGATAAATGGGGTGATTCAAAAGCTTAAAATAGCCAAGAGAGTGTTTAAACCTTGAAATTCCTTCACAAAATAAGATTAGAGGAGGAGGAGAGTGATCTAGAGCAAAAAGAAATGAGTGGATTTGTTGGAGAAATGAGAAAAGTTATGAGAGAAAGAAGATGAGTGTGTGAGTGAGAAGAAAGAAGATGAGTGAGGGGCTAATTTTAAACCCTCACTCGGGATGTCCTCACGGGTGCCCTTGCGGCCACAAGGGTAACCGCAAGGGCTCTCGGATGGCTCACGGGTGCCTTTGCTGTGAGCGAGGGCACCCGTGAGGAAACTCTCCGGATGCCTCACGGCTTCTCTCACGGTCATAAAATAGGGTGATTTCAGATTTTTCATCAACTTAGCCTCCTCCAAACCTAAAAAAACAATGAAAAACAAAGCCAAATTAAGCACATAAACACTCAAGAATTTAATTTCATGGAGTCTAAACATCAAATCACTCAAGGCATTCTCAACGACATGGATGAAAAACATAAGAAAGACGATGAACAAGGCTACAAAACATGCACAAAAACTAAAGAACACAAACTACAACCACTCAGATTATATGAAAAGAGAAGGCAAAGAGTTCAAAAGCTTGGGTTGCCTCCCAAGAAACGCTTGTTTAACGTTGTTAGCTTGACGTGTTTTACCTTATGATCATGGTGTGACATATGGTGGAGAGTTACCTCCATTCTTTGGCAAAGTGTTGTTACCCGGAAAGTAATGTTTCAATCGTTGACCATTGACCTTGAACGTTCCATTTTGTGGATGAGATATCTCGACGTTGCCGTGAGGGAACACATGTGTGACTGAATATGGTCCATGCCACCGTGATTTCAATTTTCCTGGAAAGAGCCTTAGTCGAGAGTTGAAGAGTAGTACTTGATCTCCCTCTTGGAAGCACTTAGCCTGTTTGATGTGTCGGTCATGGCTTTCCTTCACTCTCTCCTTATAGTGCAATGAGTTTTCATATGCCATCGTTCGCCATTCATCTAGCTCATTAAGTTGGAGCTTCCTCTTGCGGCCTATCAAGTGGGGGTCAAAATTTAACTATTTTATGGCCCAATATGCTCTGTGCTCCAATTCGACGGGTAAGTGGCATGCCTTCCCATAGATTAGTCTGTATGGGGTTGTTCCAATGGGCGTTTTGTAAGCCATTCTATAGGCCCTGAGTGCATCATCAAGCTGATCAGCCCAATCCTTTCGATGATGACTCACCGTTTTCTCTAAGATTCTTTTCAACTCCCGATTTGAAACTTCAACCTGACCGCTCATTTGGGGGTGATATTCACTCGAAGTATGATAAGACACCCTGTATCATTTCACGACCTTGTCGAATTGAGAGTTACAGAAATGAGTGCCCCGGTCGCTAATGATCACTCTAGGGGCACCAAAACGGGAGAATAGTTTCTTCAGAAATTTCACTACCACTCTGGCATCACATGATGGAAATGCCTGAGCTTCCACCCACTTTGAAACATAGTCAACTGCTACCAGAACAAACTTATTACCATGAGAGCTAGGGAACGGGCCCATGAAATCAATCCCCCATACTTAAAACACTTCGCAAACTTGGTTCCAATTTTGCGGCATCTCGTCCCTTTTTGAAATATTCCCTGTCCTCTGACATTTATCGCAGTGCTGCACAAATGTCTGCGCATCTTGGAATATACTAGGCAAGTAGAATCCCGCATCCAAGATTTTTTTTGCTGTTCTGTTTCCACTATAGTAACCCTCAGTTGGACCTGAAATGACAATGCCTCAAAATGTCATGCCCCTCCTCTCATGAAACACATCTCCTAACAACTTGGTCAGCACAAACCCGAAAAAGATACGGGTCTTCCCAGATATAATGCTTGAGGTCGGTGAAGAATTTCTTTCTTTGTTGATATGTGAGCCACCTCGGAAAAGTTTTCGCCGCTAAATAATTTGCGATGTCAGCGAACCACGGGGTCTCATCCTCTGCTACCACTTGAATACTGCATAGTTGTTCCCCGGGGAATGCATCATTTATCTCTCTCCTTTCCATCAAATCATCAGTGGGTCCCTCAATGCGTGATAGGGTGATCCACGACCAAGTTTTCTGCCCCCTTTTTGTCTGTAATCTCCAAGTTAAACTCTTATAGCAAAAGTACACAACGAATCAATTGAGGTTTGGCGTCTGATTATTCAGCAAGTGTTTAAGTGCAGAGTGATCAATGTACACAATTACTCTAGACAACACCAAGTATGACCGGAATTTGTCAAAAGCAAACACTACTGCAAGGAGTTCTTTCTCAGTGGTGGTGTAGTTCTCCTGGGCTGAATTTAAATTTTTACTTGCATAATAGGTAGGATGGAAATGATCGTCCCCTCGAGCTGCCCAAGCACTTGCACCAATCGCATAATCACTTGCATCACACATCAATTCGAAATGGGAAATTCCAATATGGATAAACTACAATTGGTGCCTCCACGAGTTTCTTTTTTAGACTGATAAAAGCATTCATACACTCATAGTTAAACTCAAACAGTGCATCTTTTTTGAGTAGCTTTGTCAAGGGTCAAGTGATCAAGGAGAAATTCTTGACAAACCTCCTATAAAACCCCGCATGTCCCAAGAAGCTTCTCATAGACTTCACTGATGTAGGGGGTGGTAGTTTCTTGATGGTCTCCACTTTTGCCCCCGTCCACTTCAATCCCTTTTATGTGATATCTTGTGCCCGAGAACTATACCTTCCTTTACCATGAAATGGCACTTTTCCCAACTGAGGACCAAGTTAGTCTCCTCGCACCTGTTCAAGACTCGTTCCAGATTTTTGAGACATAACTCGAATGAATCACCGAAAAACAGAGAAATCATCCATAAATACCTCCATGATGTCTTCCACCATATCTTCAAAAATTACTAACATACACCTTTGGAAAGTAGCTGGAGCATTGCATAGTCCAACAGGCATGCGGCGGTAAGCAAATGTGCCATATGGGCAGGTGAAGGTTGTCTTTTCACGATCTTCCGAGCCCAATAGGTATCCGAAAAATACCCGAGAGCCCATTTAGGAAACAGGAAATAAGAGTGTCCCTGCAGGTCGTTCGAGTATCTGATCAATGAAAGGCAAAGGAAAATGATCCTTCCTCTTGGCATCGTTGAGTTTCCTGCAGTCTATGCAGACTCTCCAACCTGTTACAGCTTTAGTAGGAACAAGCTCAATCTTCTCATTTGTAACAACTGTCATTCCTCCCTTATTTGGTACCACCTGTACTGGGCTTACCCATGCACTGTCAGAGATGGGATAAATTATACCTGCATCAAGTAGCTTGATAACCTCGTTTCTTACTACCTCCTTCATGTTAGGGTTAAGCCTTCGTTGGGGTATCGTTGTGGGTTTGTGATTTTCCTCCATGAGAATCTTGTGTGTACAAAAAGATGGACTGATTCCCTTGATATCAGCTATTTTTCCACTCAATCGCCCTTTTTGTGCTTTTTTAGTACAGCTAGAAGCTTATCCCTCTACTCAGCTGTCAAGTCAGATGCTATGATGATTGGGAGCTTAGAACCATCGCCCAGAAAGGCATATTCTAAATGCTCTGGAAGGGGTTTCAGCTCTAGTTCAGGCGGATCTTCAATGGATGATTTCAATCTCCCATATTTCCCAAGATCACATTTCTCAACTCTCTCATCCTCTGCTTCAGATGAATTGTCACTGCTCGAACTATTTTCGTTCATCAGAACCTTGGCCCCAGTCGAATATAAGTCACTCATTTGAGAATAATCCATTTCCTCTAAACCTCCTGACCCCGTTGGATCTGTCTCCTCTTCAACCAGACTTGTTGACTGTGAGGGTCCATCAGAACTGTCTCTTGATTCAACACTGACAGTGTTGAATTGGCAATTAAGTGAACAAAAATTCCCTACCAGGCTCGCCCCATCTGTCACCATGTATTCCTCAAGAAATAACTGGACCTTCTGCCTCTCTAGCGTTGGATTGATCGACTCCTCATAATACTGTTTCTTCCACTGATCATTATCAAAATAAAAACTACCCCATCTAGTTGGGTCGTATGAGTGATGAGGGTAAAAATTCTATGACCAGTGGTAAATAACCCGATCATTAGTCAAAGCCATAGTTAAAGAAGACAAAAGAGACATTCTACGAAATAAAGCTTGTATGAGTCTAACACTAGGGCAATGGTCACGCAACCTAGCATTACCTAAGAATTGATACACCGAGTTCTCATGCATACCAAAGCATTCAATTACACCAAGCAAGGATCACAAACAAGCCAAAAATACAATAGAAAAGAACCAAGCATACATACAAGCACAAGTTCACCCCCCATGGTTCACCCTACATCCGGTGACCTTGGGGGTTTAGTTATTCATAGTGATCAAATACGACAAGAAATCCATGCAAACAACCAAACAAAACATAAAAAAACACTCTCTCAAAAGAATGAAGGCCGGAGAAGCTTCCAAAGAGCGCCACACAAGAGGTGGCTTCCCTTGTCTTCAACCTCCTCTACACAAGCCCTAGGAGTAGATCTCGCCCAAAATCACGGTCTCCTCATCGAAACCCTCATGGAAATGCCCTCAAAACCTTACTTCTAGCTCTGATTTGGTGTGGTGGTGGTGAGCTCTGATAAATGCATGTGCGATATGAATGCAAAGCATTATTTCCTTATGTTCAGCATTATTTTCCTCAGGTTTTTACACTAATATGTGTGTTTTTATGTTACTTTCGTGCATGTAGGGTTGTGAAACCAATTATGAAGGAAAGAAGCCAATGTGGATCATAATGCACCGATTTTGGATGAAATCTTGCTAAAGTTCAAACGCGAAGATATAAGTCGGGTGCGAGATGCTAGAGTGTGTGCCAACCTCCCCGTATTTGAGTTTACACAACCATTTAGAGGGGCACAAGAGCAGTCACACTCAATCATTCCGACTTATGCACATAGAACAAGATCTCCATCATCTTATCCGTTATTGAAGAAGCAAAGCGATTCACGGCATAAACGTGTGCCCGTTTATGTTACCTCGATGAAAAGTAGATTTGGGAGTATTTTTTTGGCATAGTACTGTAGTAGGCACTGTAGCAAATCACTGTAGCAGTTGTTGTTCACAACCGGCGAAAATCGCAGAAACAGAGAATCCACACGGGCGTGTGGAAATTATCCACGGCCGTTTGGAAATTCCGCACGGGCGCGTGTTCCGTACACGCCCGTGGAATCGCCCGATTCCAGCCCTATTTAAAGCCGATTTCAGCCCTTATTTCAGTATTCTTTTCTCCATCTTTTGCCCAACTTGTGAGAGGTTTTGGCTAGGGTTTCAAGGGGTATTGGCCAAGGTTTTGGAGAGGTGCTACGGCTCCGACATCGTGATTCCATTAGGAAGAAGGTTGGTAGGGGAGCTTCGATCGAGGCGTATCCTATACCGGACAAAGGAATCCTTGGACGACGAGTAGAGGGCTTTCCACATGACCATCGACACGGCCATCGAGTTGGTTTCTTTATGGATTCATTGCTTTTACATTCAATTTCTTTGATTGTACTTAGCTCCATGGAGAGCTAAACCGCTAGTGGGTACCTGGGTGATTGTGAACCCTAGGATGTACTCGTTTCATTAAACTTCTTTATTATGCTTTCAATAAATTGATGTTTATTGTGAGTTCCAACCTTGAATGCTTGATTGTATGAACATTTCCCCTAGAGTGACACTAGGGTTGAGAGTTCTTGTTGGTAACCTTGTGAGTGAGTGACACACCACGAGCGTTAGACAAAGCTAGGTTGGAGAGGGTTGAGAGGGTGAGGCGAGAGGTACAGGAGCGTTCCCTTTCCCCTCCGACGTGATAGATTCTACCTCCGTTCCTCGAGTTCTTTGCGGCCATAATAGAGTGAATGGTCTAAGGGATGAACCTCCGCTGGGGCCTAGTTCCGCGTGCAATGGAGTGAAGCGTTGAGGTGATCTTAGTATCTAGGGCTTAATTGTGGCTAGGGACCTTCCGCCTGGACCAAAGGGTTAGGTCTATAATTAGGAAGCGATTTATCACTTGGAATCCCTAGAGCCCATTGTAACTTTGTTCAAGTGCGAGGTTGAGAGGTTACTTAATCTCTCCTGCGGGACATGAATAGAGTTAGGCATAGTTGACCTTAGATTTGGGACTATGTATGTAAGGATTTCCACGACTCACCATTGCATTGATTAGGAAGCATAATAGAGAGTTCTTGCAGTTGAAGCGATTATCCTAGGTGAAGCATTATCCGAGTACCCCATCTTTATCGATTGCCTTACCTCCTCCTTACTTTTGCTCTCTTACTTGTTGCTTTTAATTGTTGAGAATTGAATCATTATCACACTTATCATTGTTGATACTCCACATAGCTAAGAATCTAATTAAGTGTCTTTACTCCCTACTCCCTGTGGATTCGACCCCGCTCACCCGGGATTATTACTTCGACAAACCCGTGTACTTACGGGATATAAGCAAGGGGAACTTGTCAAGCTCCAAGAAGAAGACCGCCTCCTTTTCAAAAGAAATCCTAACAATGCTTATAAAGGGATGAACTCGGGCTTCCCTGCGGGTGGCCTCACCCTCAAAATACTGCCCACAAGGATGGTCATAATACTGCCTATAAGGAAATCCAGACTTAGACTTTTTCTGAAATTTTCATGTTTCGGGCTGCTACAGTGCGTGTACTGTGCTCGGGGTCCAAAAATGACGTTTTTGATGTTGATTTCTTCTTACATTCCGTCGTTGAGCTCACCTAGGCTTCTTTTGTGCCTGAAACATGAAATAAAATGATTAAACCATAAAAAAGGCATCAACTTCTCAATAGAATACAATAAACATGCTTATCGGTATGTACAAAATAGGTACATTTAGACGTTTATCAATAGTTGACCTTAAATTTAGGATCATGTATTGAAGGATCTCAATGCCTCATTAATGCATTAGTTAGGAAGCATATTAGAGGGTTTTGCACTTGAAATGATTGTCCTAAGCGGAACAATATCTGGGTACCCCATTTATATTGATTGCCTTACCTCCCCTTTACTTGTGGTTTCTCTCTTGTCTCTTTTACTTTTGTTTACATTACATCTTGTTACACAACTATTATTCACTTTTCGCTTAGTTAAGAAACAATTGAAGTATGTTTGTTCTCTTGGAAGATAGTTATTGGGGGAGCTTTCATCAGCACTGATCCGGCGAGGTATGCCCTAGACTTGACAAAGAGACCTTTGGAAAGGACGAGACTACCACACAAGACCATCGATATGAATACAGAGTGGGATTTCCATACAAGACCGGCGAGGTATGCCCTAGACTTGACAGAGTGGGATTTCCACACGCCCATAGAACTACTCCAAAAGTCTTGCCATAGCACCTCTAAACCCTAGCCGCAAGCCTCCCAAAGTTGAAGAAAAGATGGAAAGAAGGATGAAAGATGGATCCCCAAATCAGTACAAGTCACGGCTTTATAATAGTTTGGAATCGGACATCCACACGGGCGTGTGGAATTTCCACACGCCCATGTGGATTTCTAGAAATCCGATTTTCTGCTACAATACTCTGCCAAAAATAGTCCCGAAACCATACTTTTTATCGAGGCAACATAAACGAGCACACGTCTATGCCGTTGATCACATTGCTTCTTCAATAAAATGCCATATTGGTGAAGATCTTTCTAACATTGCACAAGTCAAAATACACAAATGTGACTGCCTTTGTGCCCCTACAAACTATGTAATTGCTTGAACGCATGGAGGTTGGCACACATTCACGTATCTTCGATCACAACTTGTGTCTTCACATTTGTTCACTCCAAGACTTCATTAACAAAGTACAATCAAAATCTACTTTGGCTTCTTTCTTTCATATTTGGCTTCATAACCGTTATGCGCGAAAGTTCACAAATACACATGTATTAGCACAAAAATCTGATAAAAGTAATGCTCATTATAAGAAAAGAATGCTTCATATTACTAATGCACAAGCACTTATCAAGCATGTACTCCCCAAAGCTCTAATTGAGAAACACTTATTTATGTATAAAAAGAAAATAGATGGTTGTAGCTTCACAGATCCTCTAAGGTAGCCCTTTCCTAGGCGGCCGGGAAAGTGGCTTTCACACTTTCAAGGTGGTAGCTCTTTCTACAGTGGTAGTAGCTTTCACTCATCCCATGAGATAGCTTTTTCTCTCGTTAGAGCATAACTAGTATTCGACTTATGAGTATAGCTTCATAGTTCATAGGTAGTAGCTCTTTCTGATAAGTATCTAAATACATCACTTTTATATCATATATTTTATTCACTTTCATGCATACTTCTATGACTCCAATGCCTTTTATGTGTTTTATTTGTTATAATTTTTTCAAGACACTGAAGAACCATAATTGCAAGGATGAACTACATTTGAGTCATTTCGGAGAAGATTGATGAAGAAATGAAGTTTACACGAGCTCCGGACGCAAAATAATGCCCAAAAAGCATTTCACAGAACCCTGTGTTGGCACTGCAGTGACCACACACTTCTGTGTGGCCATTGTGCAGTCCACACAGTGCCCGTGCATCCCAGGCACTGAGCTGTGTAGCCTTGTCTGCGACGCGCATACCACCCACACACACACGGGCAAAGTCATTATCTTGAGGTTATATAAAGCAACCTAGGGTTTTTTGGAAGCTGTCTTTTGCCACCATCTCTTCCACCATTCCCCACCATCTTCTCCATCATTCTCCACCACCATCACCGGATTGGAAAACGATTTGAAGAGTAAGAACCCAAGGGAAGAAGAAGGTAGCACTCAAAGAGGTCATCAAGGAGCTCACCAACGCGGATCCGGTGAGCCTTCAGCATCACCTTCTAGCCTACATCTAAGGGAGATTTTTATGGGCTTTGTCATTGATTATATTTTGTTTTCTCTCTTTATGATGTGGAACTAGCCTCCCAAGGCCATTGGGCTCCGGTGAGCCTTGGGAGAAGAACTTGTTTGTATGGATGGATGATATTTCTTAGTTTTAATTGATTGTTGGCATGTTTGTTGGTTTCAATCTATTGTTTTGATGTTCAATCTAGAATGGATGGATTCCCTAGGTTTTGATTCATGAATTGTAAATGTATTGCGGGATGCTTTCGTGTATTAGGTCATGCAATGATTGAAGGGGGATTCAATGTACCGATACACCAAAGGTTCCGGGTGCCGGTAGCTCCCTGCGTGCATTAGGGGTGGTTCTAGCTGAGAGCAAGCATTAGAATTACCCTATGCAAGACTCCCTATTCCCAAAGACATCATAGGTCTATCTTCCAGATGGAGGATCCTGTATTGCATTAGGGTTACTTCATGGAGGTTTCAGGGTACTCGACATTCGAGTCTATTGGACCAACTCTAGCCAACCTTGTGCTTAAACTACCAGATTCATCCTAACTTGTTCTTATCCCGAGGGGGTCCTTTCCCGAGGCCTTTAGTTCTCATTGCTACTTGTTATTCAGATTGCTTGTATAGTGTTCATTAGTCCATTTTATTTATAGTTCTTTCTTTTATTTATTTTATTTTTGTGATTTGAAACAACAATCTCTTTATTTGGTCAACTAGATAGTGATACCAAGGAGGAAGTAATAGCAGATCTTGGGCCCTTAGGAATATGACCCTCTTGTGTTTGTACAAGTGGTTATTTCTTGATGACCCGTGAACTAGCGTCCGGGGAGTCGTATGCTCTCTTTTTATAGTGTCGTGCGATGACTCATCACTTTCCACCCCCAATGCACAAACAAACAAAAATATATTTTTTCTTTTTCTTTTTTTTTCATAGAAATTAAAACAAGAAACAAACTATAAATAGTCCCTTAGACGTCGAACTTTAGTTTCCACAAGGTTTAATGAATGAGAAGTACAACAAGTTTTAATCGGGTAAAAATTCCTCTAAAAATTCAAGTAAAAACTAGAGCATGATAGTATTCAATGTTAAAAATTCTCCTAAACTTAAGAATATAATCAATTACAACTAAGATGAAAAACCATTTCCTACATGAGCAAGAATGATAAGTGCTTGTGTATTAGTAATACAAAGTATTCTTTTCTTATGATGAGCATTACCTTTATCAGATTTTAGTGCTAATACATGTGTATTTGTGAACTTTCATGAATGAAGGTTGTGGAGCGAAATAATGAAAAAATAAGCCAAAGTAGATTGCGATTATACTTTGTTGATGAAGTCTTGGAGTGAACAAATGTGAAGGCACAAGTTGTGATCGAAGATACATGAATGTGTGCCAACCTCCATGCGTTTAAAAATTACAATGATTTGAAAGGGCACAAAGGCAGTCACATTTGCGTATTCTGACTTGTGCAAACTTAGCAAGATCTTCACCAATATGGCATTTGATTGAAGAAGCGATGCAATCTTCGGCATAGACGTGCGCCCATTTATGTTTTCTCAATGAAAAGTGTGGATTCGGGAGTGTTTTTGGAGGGTACCGTAGCAGGTATTGTAGCAAATCAATGTAGCAATTTACACTTTGTCAACACAATCATTGTTCATCTTCACTTGGTTAAGTAGCAATTTTAGTAATTTTATTCCCTACTTCCAGTGGATACGATACGCCACTCACTTGGGATTTATTACTTATACAAAACCGTGCACTTGCGGGTCACATGCAAAGGGCATTGCCAACACTCTACAGACAAATTTCTTCAACACTTATACACATACAGAGGCTATCTATACAGGGGAAAACTAACCTGAGACTCATTAAAACAAGCTCAAATGACCTAAAAACTTCACCAATCACAATTAAGCATACTAAAACACCAATAATCCATGAGAAAAACACATCAATAGCATGCACAAATCAAGACACTAATACTAAAGCTCTTATTCATGCAAAAACTAAACTAAAAACTAGAAAAGCAGTAAATACATGGGTTGCCTCCCAAGAAGCGCTCGTTTAACGTCAGTAAGTTTAACTTACCTATTCATACCTCAAGGGGGTTCATGAATGATTAGCATTGGGGCGCTTCATGTGACATCTTCTTTCTCTTTTTATCTTTTCAACCATCCTCTTCATGATCCCCGTGATAGGTTGAAACTTGTCCTCTAAATCAAGTGATAAGGCTTCTTCATTTTCCACTAATTGACCTAGCAACCCTTCAAATGGGTTCGGACACATCGTTTCCTGCATGTATTCAGCAATTAACTCATCAATATGTCAAGAAAATACAAAGTGTCATCAAAGTCAAGAGAATGTCGCATGGCTTTAGTGAGGTGGTATATTAACTTGTCATCACCAACTCTTAATGCCAACTCCCCACCGTCCAGGTCAATAAGAACCTTGGAAGTTAACACACCCCTTGAGTGTGACTCGCAAATGCATGGGTTTATCGAAGTAATAAATCCCAGGTAAGTGGGTATCGTATCCACAGCGGGTAGGGAATAAAAGACCAAGATTGCTACTTAACCATGCGAAGATGAAATAATGATTGTGTTAATAAGATGTAATGCAGAGAAAATAAAAGAAATAAGAAAGAGAGGCACAAATAAGTGAGAGGAAAGGCAAACGATAAGAAGTGGGGTACTCGGATATTGCTCCGCCTAGGATTATCACTTCAAGTGCAAAACAAACTATTATGCTTCCTAACTAATGCTCAATGAGTCATGGAAATCCTAACATATACGGTCCCAAACCCAATGTCAACCGTGACTAACTCTACACTATACCACGGCAGAGAAATCGATTAATCTCAACATCTCACACTATGCAAGTTACAAGATACTCTACGGATTTCAAGTGATAAAGCCTATTCCTATATACAAACTTAAACCCTTTGGTCGAGGCGAAAGGCCCCTATCACAATTAAGCCCCAGATACTAAAGTTTACTTCAACACTTCACTCTATCACTCACGCAACTAAGCCCCAGCGGAGTTCATCCTTTAGCACTTCACTCTATTGTAAGCGCAAAGAACTCTAGGAAATATAGGTAGGATAAATCACATCGAAAGAGAAAGGGGGCGCTCAGCTACCTCTCGACCCTCTCCAGTCTAGCTTTTTCTAACCCTCATGGTGTGTCACTCATCCACAGAGGCTACCAAGATGGACTCCCATCTCTAGTGTTACTCTAAGAGAGAAATAATTCAACAAGCATTCAAGATTGGAACTCAATTAAAACATTAATTAAGGAAAGCATAATAAAAGGTTAATGAAATAAATACACCCTAGGGTTCACAAATCCAAGTACCCACTAGGGGCTTAGCTCTCCATGGCGCAAGATACAATTAATAGGAAAATTGAAAGTAAAAACAAGTAATCCATAGGAAAACCCCCTCGATAGTCATGTCGATAGTCTTGTGGAGTAGCCTCGTCCGCTCCAAAGGTCCCCTCGTCAACCCTAGGGTACAACTGGCCAGATCGGTGCCGATAAAAGCTCCCCCAATAGCTATCTTCCAAGAGAAACACGATGTCGAAGCCGTAGAACCACTCCAAAACCGTTGCCAATACCTCTCTAAACCCTAGCGGCAAGCCTCTCAAAATATGGAGGAAAGATGGAAAAAAGGATCCTCAAATTGGGCTGAATGGTGGCTATGAATAGGCTGGAATCAGGCATCCACATAGCCCTATGGATGTTCCACATGCCCTTGTGGAATTTGGACACGCCCCGTGGAAATTCCACACGGGCGTGTGGATTCTCGGTAATCTTGATTTTCTGCGGACTGTGAACAGTAACTGATATAGTGAATTGCTACAGTGAATTGCTACATGTATTTTATATGTATTAATCGTGTATTAATTGTGAACATGTTAACGAATTGATGCCCGTTTTATGTCTAAATTGGTTATTTCGGTGTTGCAGGTCTTAAATGAGTCAAACAATGCTCAAAAATGCAAATCGGATGAATTCGACATCAAAAACGGCATTTTTGGGGTCCCGGTACTGTAACGACACTGTAGCGACACTGTAGCAGGTCGTTGTTCTTGCTGCGGCCATTTGGCTGGGAGTTTCACGGGCTCCATGCGCCCGCATGGATGCCCGTGAGGTTTGCTGGGAATTCTCAAGTCTCGGTTTCTGTAGCAAAAACGCTGTAGGAAAATTAATGTAGCGAAAATACTGTAGCTGAGCACTGTAGCACCGGCAGGTTTTTGGGCATTTGGCTGTGAGCTTCACGGGCTCCATGCGCCCGCATGGAGCCCGCATGGACTGACGGGGTATATAAGAAACTGATTTCTTCTAGGGCAAGGGGAGGAGTTTTTGGAGGGTTCTTCAAGCCGATTTTCACCAATCTTTGAGAGGCAAGATTACATGTTTTGGAGAAGGGAAATCTAAGGGAGAAGCTCGGATTTGGCTAGATCTTCATCGATCTCTTCTTTGGGAGTTTGTAGACGACGAGGGAAGCCGCCCCCATTGCGGCGTCCGTGGAAGCCTTTCCACCTAGCTTGGCTTGTCTTCCTTCTTCCATTGTTTGAGGGAGTTTTTATTATGCCTTTTTGTAGTTGTTTGCATGGATTTGTTGCTTGGATTTGTTTGTATGGACTGAGTAGACCCCAAGGTCACGGGATGCCGTGAACCTTGGGGTGAACTTGTGTATTTGGATGATTTAAGTTTGTTTATTGCAATTGTTGTGTTTTGAGATTCATTCTTGGTGCATTTGATGTGTTGCTTACATGAGAACTCTGTAAACCAACTGTTAGGTTGTACTTGTAGCGTGACCATCGCCCTTGTACTAGACACACCAAGTTTGGAAGGGATTCATGTACGAATCACGCCGTGACCATCGGGTATTCTCGACCCTCTCCACCATTAGGGCTAGACCGAGTTGTGTTCCGCTCTAATTAGGGATTTCCCCACTTGTTAATGCAATCGTATGAGGATTTGATCGGAAGAAATTCTGTGTCAATACTTATACCGGATTAGGGGTCAATGGCCGTGACCATCGGGTTGACCTAATCTAGGAAATCTCTAGGTCCAAACCTTCAATTGCATGACATTCTTAGCATCCTGTGCACTTTAGTAGCCCCTAGGGAATCCGCATCCGTGACCGTTCCTTTCCCCTGATTTTATACCCCTCTCCGTATTTTAGTCTCCACTTGTAGTTATCTTATTCAAATTAATAGATTAGAGAAACCTTTCGAATCTGTCGGCTAGACAATAAGCGAAGAGGAAGTAAGGGTAGATCCTTGGGCCCAGGGAATACGACCCTCTCGTGCTCGCACGAGAGGTATTACTTGACGACTCCGTGCACTTGCGGATCTCTCATCAAGTTTTTGGCGCCGTTGCCGGGGACCCACAAGGAATACTCGGAAAACTTAGAGTTTATTGATTTAGCCATTTTTTTTCTTTTATTTTGTTCATCTGCTTCTTTTTGTACATATATCTCCATTCCACTTGCTCTTATTTTGTTTTATTATCTCGTGTTTTTGCCCTGATTATTGGCTCTCAATATTGTGCGAGGTACCATCTTATGACACGTGCAAATCAAACAAATTTAGTAGAACCTGTTGACGAAATTGAGAGAGCCTTGCATCAAAGATTGAGAGAGGTGGCTGAGAGTTCAGAACATCAAGGAACACGGGTTGAGATCAGTGAACCTTCAGTCATGGCAGAACCAAGGCGTACCTTGTCCGATTATGAAAGGCCTCAGTTTACTGGTGAGGAATTCAGTGTGCATGCTCCCACCGTGCCGGCTAACAACTTTGAAATCAAAGCAAGCACAATTGGGATGATCCAAAATTCTGTACAATTTGATGGGCTCGCTGATGAAGACCCGCATGCGCATTTGTCTCGCTTCCTCCAAATTTGTTCCACCTTCAAGATTAACTCAGTGTCTGATGATGCGATAAGATTGAGATTATTCCCTTTCAGTCTAAGGGGAGCAGCATATCGGTGGCTCACGTCATTGGCACCGGGGTCGATCACCACTTGGAAGGAAATGGTGGACAAATTTCTTGCTAGGTATTTCCCACCAAGCAAAGCAGACTAGATTGAGGCAAGAAATTTCTGCATTCCCAGCAAGGGACTCGGAGACACTTTTTGAAGCACACAAGAGATTCAAGGATCTCCTACGGAAGTGCCCCCATCATGGCTTCTCCTCGTGGATGAGAATTCAGATGCTTTGCAATGGTCTGAATTATGCAACTAGACAACTCATCGATGCTGCAGCAGGGGGGTCATTGAGTAATAAAACCCCTGAAGATGCTGAAATGTTGATTGAAAACATGGCGAGTAACGAATGCCACTGGTCTACTAGACAGAAACCACCTAAGGCAGCTGGAATTTATGAGATAGATGACAACACTGCACTAGCCGCTAAGGTGGAGGCCCTAACAAAGAGATTCGATCCGGTTTATGTTGGGTTCAAGCTCAAATTCTGGAGCAGTTTTGTCTTGCGAGACTTGTGGGGCGGGGCATGCTACTATTTAGTGTCCAATTTCAATAGCCTCTGTTGCCCCAGTCGAGACAGTTGATTATGTTGGGGGAGGTCCTCGAGGTCCAGGCAATCCCTATGGAAACACATACAATCGGGGTGGAGGAATCACCCAAAAATTTTCCCCAGGGTCAACAACGCAACCTCGGCCTCAAGCAGACCTCGAGGGACTTTCACATCAACTTCCGCAGCAGCCCGAGAAGAAGTTCTCCACCGAAGATGTGTTAGCGAGATTCATGATCAGCACTGAGGCAAAATTCGTGAACATCAACAATCAATTCATCGAAGTGAACACCGCTCGAGGAATGTTCGAGCCTCCATCCAATCTTTGGAAAAACCAAGTTGGGCAACTTGCTAGAGCAAATTCGAGCGCCCACCGGGTAGCCTCCCTAGTAACACTGAGAATAATCCTAGGGAGCATTTGAAGGCCGTCACCCTCAGAAGCGGGAAACAGGTTGAAGCACGAGCCAAGGAGGGCTCAAGTACTGAGCATGATGGGGTAGCCGTACGGGAAGACCCTATGTCGTCTGAGAGTTTAGTTGATGGGGGAAAAGAAAAGCAAGATGAAGAAATCCTTCAACTACCAACACCGAGGGTACCTGAGTACAAGCCGACTATTCCCTATCCGGCTAGGTTAAAGCAAGATAAAGAGGAGGCTCAATTCAAGAAATTCCTGAATGTGTTCAAGCAGTTACACATAAATATCCCTCTTGTTGAGGCGTTAACCCAAATGCCCAAGTATGCCAAATTTATGAAAGACCTGCTGACTAACAAGAGAAAATTAGAGGAATTAGAATCTGTTGCATTGCCACGGAACTGCTCGGCAATGATTCTGTAGGAAGCTCCCTCGAGTTGATCGATCCCGGGAGCTTCATCATTCCATGTGGGATTGGAGAAGGCTTGCAAGAGAAGGCGTTAGCGCATTCGGGGCCAAGATCAATGTGATGCCCTCATGTCGCTTTTTTGAAATTGGGGTTAGATGACATGAGGCCTACAAGGATGACAATACAACTTGCAGATCGGTCTATAAAGAAACCCCGCGGTGTTGTTGAGGATGTGCTGGTTAAAGTAGACAAACTCATTATCCGGTGGATTTTGTTATTCTCGATGTTGATGATGATGTTGAAGTTCCATTGATCCTCGGGCGACCATTTCTTAACACCGCCGGTGCCCTCATTGATGTAAAGGGGGGAAGAATGACATTGAGATTGGGGGATGAGGAAGTCATTTTTACACTCCCCGTGGCTATGAAACACACCTTGGACCACGATGATCCCCTCTATTTTACCGATGAAACTGATATGATTATTACTGACTGTGTGCAGGAGGTCTTGGCGATTAACCCTCTGGATGAATTCTTAGAAGGAGCGGATGGCGACAAATCTAAGGGGGAACAACTCACCTCCCGCATGTAAAAGCATGTAGGCTTTGTAGGGGACATTTCCATGGTCCAAGCAATAAAAAAAGAAATCAACCACCCGGAAAAATATGGTGTAAGAAGGACAAGAAATGTAAATTGGGGTTGAATTGTGCATTATCACCACCACGGGAGATTGATCGACTATTCTTCAAGGGAAGGGTAAATTCGTGTCTTCTCATGCCTCTCGATGAGTTTCCCATCTTGGAACACTTCTCCGGACTTGGAGGTAAGTCCCCACCATTTGATCCACCCTGAGGTAAGCATGAAGGTACGTCGAGCTAATGACGTTAAACAAGCGCTTCTTGGGAGGCAACCCAAGTTTTTAAATTCATTGTCTTTAAATTTTCGTATTTCTTTTAGTTTCTTAGTTGTGATTGAATGCATATGCTCGTGAGCTTCTCATATTTTTGTTGTCGTGCTCAACTCATGCTTAGGCTTTCTTGTGTAGCTCGGACTTGAATTAGTATCATTTAGTTGTTTTTTTCATCGTTATTTCAGGCGCTCATGAGGTTGTAATTAGTATTTTATTGAGTTTGCAAGAGGAACCATGCCAATTTTTCAATTTTTCCAGTCCATACGGGCCGTGAGTACGGCCCTGTATGGACGCTAGTGCATGTTCCGGGGCCTCATGGCCCTCCTTGCGGTCGCGACAGAACCCCTCGCGGGGTACTGTGCGCGTGGGGCTGAGAGGCTCACGGGCGCCATGCGCCCAGCATGGGCGCCCGTGAGGGCTCTCGGCCTCACTTGCACGCGCAGCTGGGGGGCTCACGGGCGCCATGCGCCCGCATGGGCGCCCGTGAGACCCCCTGGCTGGGTTTTTCCCAGCCCATGCGGGCGCCATGCGCCCGCATGGATGCCCGCATGGGCTGGGCGGCCCATTAAAGGGAGCTTTGTCTCCCTTCCTCTCTTCTCCTTCATCTCCTCTTGTTTTCCTCTCATCTCTCCTTCACTCTACTTCATTTCTCCACCATTTTTTCTAGTTTTTTCTTCTCTAATCACCTCTCCTCCATCTTGTAAACTTGCTCTTGGGTTTTAATCGAAGTTTTATCAACCTTTTCGCCGGATCTCATCACCTCAAGCCTCCATGCTCTAATTCTAGGTTTTGCTTCAAACTTGGGTTTCATTGTGTTTTCATTGTATTTTTTATGCTTGAATGATATATTTGGTTGTTATGATGTGGTGGTTGCCCAATTCTTTGAGTTTTTCCTTCATTTGTAAATTTTGGGAAGCTTGATGTGTAGGAGAAACTCTTGCAAAAAATTTTTCGCGAGTACTGTAGCAATGGCTGAAATTTTCATTCTTTACATTAAAATTGTTGTGCTTTCAATTTTCCCTTAATTCCATGATGATATAGTTATCTCCTATGATTGTATTCATAATAATATTGGTTTGATCACTTGTCTTTGTGGTATAGGTATGCCGATCAAGCGAGTTTTATGAAAACGGTCACGACACGATGCGGCATCACGTAGAGTGCCATCCTTTGCCTTACCACAACATAGGGGACTTCTCACCGATTGTTGCCTCTTCTCCTTTGCCCTTTGCTAGCATTGACTGCACTTTCACTGAACACTCTTCATCAAACAAATGGGGCAGTCTCTTTACCCTTCCCTTTTCATGCTTTATTTAATTTTTATGAATTCTCCACCATGTTCTGCTGATTAGTGTACATTGAGGGCAATGTACGATTCTAGGTGTGGGGATGGGTTATTTGCATGCTTACTTCACCAGTGATAGCTATGATATTTTGTTAGGAACCTCCTGGCTTGAATGAATGATAGTAATGAGTTGTAAGGTTATTTGTGCTATAAGGAAGTCGTGTTTTTTTCTTTCTAGTGCTTTCTTCACGACTTTGACACAGATGTTTCTACCCCGCTTTGACCTCGCTAACCCAATCGCTTTGATTTAAAGTGTTAGAATGGTAAATTCATCCCTCAATGGTCTTTTTAAGAGCTTTTTGGTTCTTTTTGTTCATTTTGCTTTTATCCCTTAGTGAAGTTTTGCATGAAGGTGCTCGGGAGACATGTATATATTTGTTATCTTTAAAAATGAGTCTATGTCAAGATTCCTCCGCTAATTTAGCACCTAATGCGCCTATGTAGACTCGTAATCAAGTAGGTTGGGTGGCTCTTTGTGCCTAATCAGCATGTGCATTCTTCCGAAAGATTATAAAAATATTTTTGTGCAGCCTACGTTAGCCGGACTCAAGAGAGAGAAGAAGAAAAAGAAATGATGAAAAACAAAGAAAGAGAAGTTTTTTTGTTCTCCTGGACTCAATCATGCATTCACTTAGATACTAAAGTGTTGAATGTGGACCCGAAGGACTCTTGACCTACTATTGAGGGTGTCTTTTAACATTTCTAACACCGTAGTCATTGAATGTGGTGTGAATGGGGAGAGCGAGGGACGAAGCATACACACACTCACCGGGAAAAGCACTCTAAAGGAATCATGACTATCTCTACTCGAGTCGGTTATTGTACAACTCATTTTTCTTGAATTCATTTCAACTGCAGGCTCGTGGGGTTCTTCACTATTTGAGCTTTGAGGTCGTACATTTAGCCGCTTATCATTTTGCCCTTATTCTTTTCATGTGTGTTTGCTTGGGGACAAGCAAACGCTTAGGTGTGGGATATTTGATAAACGCCTAAATGTATGTATTTTATATGTATTAATCGTGTATTAATTGTGAACATGTTAACGAATTGATGCCCGTTTTATGTCTAAATTGGTTATTTCGGTGTTGCAGGTCTTAAATGAGTCAAACAATGCTCAAAAAAATGCAAATCGGATGAATTCGACATCAAAAAGCGGCATTTTTGGGGTCCCGATCGTAGTCGAGCACCGGCAGTGACAACGTGAGCGTGTCGTTGTTCTTGCTCGCGCCATTTGGTGGGAGTTTCACGGGCTCCATGCGCCCGCATGGATGCCCGTGAGGTTTGCTGGGAATTCTCAAGTCTCGGTTTCTGTAGCAAAAACGCTGTAG
The DNA here is from genome assembly GCF_009730915.1 of Dioscorea cayenensis subsp. rotundata. Classification (NCBI taxonomy): domain Eukaryota; kingdom Viridiplantae; phylum Streptophyta; class Magnoliopsida; order Dioscoreales; family Dioscoreaceae; genus Dioscorea; species Dioscorea cayenensis. Next base: position 4,184,091 of record NC_052490.1, read on the forward strand.
GGAAAAATTATCGTAGCGAAAATATCGTGAGGCTGAGCAATCGTAGCACCGGCGGGGTTTTTGGGCATTTGGGTCGTGAGCTTCACGGGCTCCATGCGCCCGCATGGAGCCCGCATGGACTCGACGGGGTATATAAGAAACTGATTTCTTCTAGGGCAAGGGGGAGGAGTTTTTGGAGGGTTCTTCAAGCCGATTTTCACCAATCTTTGAGAGGCAAGATTACATGTTTTGGAGAAGGGAAATCTAAGGGAGAAGCTCGGGATTTGGCTAGATCTTCATCGATCTCTTCTTTGGGAGTTTGTAGACGATTTGAGGGAAGCCGCCCCTCATTGCGGCGTCCGTGGGAAGCCTCTTCCACCTAGCTTGGCTTGTCTTCCTTCTTCCATTGTTTGAGGGAGTTTTTATTATGCCTTTTTGTAGTTGTTTGCATGGATTTGTTGCTTGGATTTGTTTGTATGGATTTGAGTAGACCCCAAGGTCACCGGATGCCGGGTGAACCTTGGGGTGAACTTGTGTATTTGGATGATTTAAGTTTGTTTATTGCAATTGTTGTGTTTTGAGATTCATTCTTGGTGCATTTGATGTGTTGCTTACATGAGAACTCTGTAAACCAACTGTTAGGTTGTACTTGGTAGCGTGACCATCGCCTCTTGTACTAGACACACCAAGTTTGGAAGGGATTCATGTACGAATACGCCGTGACCATCGGGTATTCTGCACCCTCCACCATTAGGGGCTAGACCGAGGTTGTGTTCGGCTCTAATTAGGGATTTCCCACTTGTTAATGCAATCGTATGAGGATTTGATCGGAAGAAATTCCGTGTCAATACTTATACCGGATTAGGGGAGTCAATGGCCGTGACCATCGGGTTGACCTAATCTAGGAAATCTCTAGGTCCAAACCTTCAATTGCATGACATTCTTAGCATCCCCGTGCACTTTTAGTAGCCCCTAGGGAATCCGTGATCCGTGACCGTTCCTTTCCCCGATTTTATACCCTCTCCGTATTTTAGTCTCCACTTGTAGTTATCTTATTCAAATTAATAGATTAGAGAAACCTTTCGAATCTGTCGGCTAGACAATAAGCGAAGAGGAAGTAAGGGTAGATCCTTGGGCCCAGGGAATACGACCCTCTCGTGCTCGCACGAGAGGTATTACTTGACGACTCCGTGCACTTGCGGATCTCTCATCAACACCCGTGCACTTGAGGTTTACACGTATATTCGAACGTGTCAAACACCAAATAAGAAAAATCAATGCTCTAGATAAAAACTCGAATAAATAAACACAACAAACCTAATATCGTGTAAGTGTGTGTAAACTCACTCAAGTCAACCCAACGTGTACTCCTCCAAGGTCAAAGTTAGAAGGACTTATTTATGTACAAAAAAAAGAGAAGGTAGTAGCTTCACACATCCTCTAAGATAACCCTTTCCTAAGCGGCTGCAAAGGTAGCTTTCACACTTTCGAGGTGGTAGCTCTTTGTACCTGGGTGGCAGCTTTCACTCATTCCATAAGATAGCTCTTTCTCTAATTAGGGCATAACTTCTATTAGACTTATGAGAGTAGCTTCATACTTCATAGGTGGTAGCTCTTTCCACCCCCAATGCACAAACATAACTATTTTTATGTTTTAAATTTTTTGTAATTTTTTTTTAAAAAAAATTAAAGCAAGAAACAAACTAAACTAGTTGCTTAAACATCAAACCTGAGTTTCTGCTAAGTGCTTGTGTATTATTAATACGAAGTATGATTTTCTTATAATGAGCATTACTTTTCCTAGATTTTATCTCTCATACATCTGTATTTGTGTTATTTGTGTTATTTTTGTGTATATAGTGTTCTAGAGACAAGCACGGAAGAAAAAAAAAGCCAAAGTAGATCGTGAATGCACATTATTAATGAAATCTTAGAGTTAACAAATGTGAAGACACAAGTTGTGCTCAAAGACACGTGAGTGTGTGCCAACCTCCGTTATGCTCAAGTGAACATGCAAAAGTGGAGGGCCACAAAGGCAATCACACTCATGTGTTCCGACTTGTGCAAAGCTAGCAAGATTGTCATCAAATATGATTTTGTTGAAGAAAAAATGTGATCTACCTCATGAATGTGCGCCCATTCATGTGGTCTCGATGAAAAATGTGGATTTAGGAGTATTTTAGCAGAGCACTGTAGCAGGCACTGTAGATAATCACTGCAGTAAAGTACTGTAGTACTCACTATTCACAGGTCACAAAAAATCAATTCCTGCAGATTCATATGGGTGTGTACAAAATCCACACACTCGTGTGGATGCCCGATTCTAGCCATACTTAAGTCGCGATTTCAGCCTCTTTTAGGATAATTTGCCTTATCTTTTTCTCATATTTTTAACATCTTTGGAGGCACTCATGGCTAGGGTTTAGAGAGGCTTTAGCAAGGGTTTTGGAGTTGTTCTAAGGCTTTCAACACTGTGTTCATTTAGAAAAGAGATATTGGGGGAGCTTTCATCGGCATTGATTTGGCGAGTGCCTTAGAGTTGATGAGGGAATCTTTGGAGAAGACGCGGCCAGTCCATAAGACCATCGACATGAATACCAAGGTGGTTTCACTCATGGATTGCATGTTTTTTACTTCCGATTTTATTATTGGTTGTATCTTGCTCCATGGAGAGCTAAACTCCTAGTGGGTACTTAGACTTGTAAACCTTAGGATGATATTGTTTCTTTGACATTTCTATTTTGTTTCTTTTATTGATATGTTTAATTGAGTTCTAATCTTGAATGCTTGTTGAATGAGAATACCCTTAGAATGACACTAGGGTTGAGAACCTATATTTGTAATCCTTGTGAGTGAGTGACACACCATAAGGGTTAGACAAAGCAAGATTGAAGAGGGTCGAGTGGGTGAGTCGAGAGGTAGCGAAACGTCCTCCTTCACCTCCAGTGTAATTTATCCTACCTCCACATTCCAAGAGTTCATTGCGGTCACAATAGAATGAAGTGCTAAGAGAGGAACTCCGGTGGGGCTTAGTTGTGCAAGCAACAGAGTGAAGCATTGAAGTAATCCTTAGTATTTGGGGCTTAATTGTGATTAGGGGTCTTTTACCTGGGCCAAAGGGTTAGATCTATGTTACGGAATAGGGTTTATCACTTGGAGTCCCTAGAGCTTTAAGCAACTTTACACAATGTTAGGTGTTGAGATTGAGTGATTTCAACACCCGGCATAGTGTAGGGGTTAATCACGA
>NC_052490.1:4188316-4237552 GCF_009730915.1 Dioscorea cayenensis subsp. rotundata
ATAGAATCATAGCTTGAGCATGACTTAGTTTGCAATCGTGATGGAGTTATATGATGTAGCTTATACTAGAGACAGGGGAGTATGAGCAGTGCCCATAGATTATCACGGGAGTTTGACTACGTAGCATGCGTACGGTGTTATGTGGATAGAGGGCGAGTATGAGGTTTGGGGTTTCGAAGGCCACTTGCCTCTCACTTGAGATTACGGATACATTCATGCTCGTTACGAGTAGGTCGTTGAGCGGGTGAGGTGATAGTACTAGTGTGCTTAGCCGATAGGAGCTTTTATATTTGTACTCTATGGTGCGGTGCAACCCGATACATTTAGGGCATATCCTGGCAGAGTATATGATAAGTGCTTGTGTGTTAAGAAGATGAAGTGTTCTTTCTTTACAATAAGCATTACTTTATCAAGTTTAAGGGCTAATACATGTGTATTTGTGTTCTTTTGTACATGCAGGGTTGTGAAGATATATTTTAAGAAAAGAAGCCAAAAGTAGATCGCGAATGAATGATTTGATGAATCTTGGAAGGAACAAACGCGAAGACACAAGTTGGGCTCAAAGATACGTAAATGTGTGCCAACCTCCATGTATTCAAGCAATTACAATAATTTGGAGGGGCACAATGGCAGATACATTTGCGTATCCTGTCTTGTGCATTGATAACAAGATCTTCACCATTAAACCTATTTATTGAAGAAGGAACGCAATCTACGGCATAAACATGTGCCCGTTTATGTTGACTTAATGAAAAGTGGATTCGGGAGTGTTTTTTGGTAGAATACTGTAGCAAATAAATGTAGCAAATCAACTGAATCAATTTCTTGTAGAAGGTACTATTCATAGCCCATGAGACATCAAAAATTCAGAGAATCCACACGGGCGTGTGGAAATTCCATATGCCCGTGTGGAAATTCCACATGGCCATGTGGATGCCCGATTCCAGCCCGTTAAAACCCGCGATTCAGCCCTGTTTTCTCCATCTTTTCCCCTATCTAGGGTTTGGAGAAACTTTGGCAAGGCTTAGGAGAAGTTTGGCGAGCCTTCGATACCGCATTTCCTTTAGAAGAGAGCTATTGGGGGAGCTTTCGTTGGCACCTATCCGGCAAGGTGTGTCCTAGGTTTGACGAAGGGAGCTTTGAAGAAGACATGGCCAATCCGCAAGACCTTCGACATGAACACAAGGGGATTTTCATTCATGGATTGCATCTCTTTGCTTTTGATTTCCTTATCTATTGTATTTTGCTTCATGGAGAGCTAAACCCCTAGTGGGTACTTAGATATTTGTGAATCCTAGGATGTATTTGTTTCATTAAACCTTGTTATATTATGCTTTCATTAATAGATGTTTTTGTTGAGTTCTAATCTTGAATGCTTTGATTGTATGAATATTGCCTTAGAGTGACATTAGGGTTGAGAGTTCTTGTTGCTAACCCTTGTGCGTGAGTGGCACACCACGAGAGTTAGACAAAGCTAGATTGGAGAGGGTTTAGAGAGTGAGTCGAGAGGTAGCGGAGCGTCCGCTTTCCCCTCCGGTGTGATTTATTCTACCTCTAATTCCTCGAGTTCTTTGCGGTCATAGTAGAGTTAATGGGCTAAGGGATGACCTTCTGCTGGGGCTTAGTTGCGAGTGCAATGGAGTGAATCGTTGAAGTGATTTCATCATTTAGGGCTTAATTGTGGTTAGGGACCTTCCGCCTGGTCCAAAGGGTTAGATCTACATATAGAAAGAGGATTTATCACTTGGAATCCCTAGAACTCATTGCATGGTTGACCTTAGATTTAGGACCATGTATTAAAGGATCTCCACGACTCATTAATGCATTAGTTGGGAAGCATAATAAAAGGTTTTTGCACTTGAAACAATTGTCCTAGGCAGATCAATATCCGAGTACCCCATTTATCGTCGATTGCCTCCCCTATCTTTTACTTGTGCCTCCTTTATCTTTTCTTATTTTCATTTGCATTGAGTTTGTTTTGACATCACTATCAACATATTTTTCATTCTAGTTAAATAGAAATCTTGGTGGTTCTAAGCACTATTTCACGTGGATTCGATCGCCATCTCACTTGGGTATTATTACTTTGACGTACGTACACTTGTGTTTTACAGCATATTCGGTCGTGTCGTTATATTTTTGCATAAGAGGCAGCATGCATGACTTGGAGTGATTTTTTTAGGCCCCTATATCACGAGACTAGTGGTCATTATGGGTTTACTCAACGCGGTCAAAGGGGCCGAGATGGTGACTATACCTGCTCCCTTGGGCATGGAGACATTGAGGTTGATGGGGGATGGTATGGAGAGTTCGAGTAAGGGAGTATATGCTCCGATTATTGCTCCTATGGAGATAGCTGTGGTTGAGGGAGAGGATGCCTCGGCTTCTCAGCCTGCATCCAAGCCTCAACCGATGTCGATGGAGACCAACGCACCTCCTGCGACAGAGGACCCACCCCAGTACGCATATTTTCACCATCTCGAGCCCATGAACATTTTGAGAGGCTCGAGAGTGCTGTAGGGGTGGTACGGACTGAGATTGCAGAGGCACGAGTAGAGATAGCAGAGATTCGTGTGACGCAGGCCACAGAGTTGACAGAGTTCATGGAACGTTTCGATGTTCTACAGCAGATCCTCCAGAGAGACGTTGCCTCACTGTTTGTGCTGACATCCCGCACCTCTCAGGCACTTCCTGCATCATTCTCACCGGATCCACCGGCACCATTTGGTCTACCACCAGCATCAACAACGTAGTAGAGACTTGACGACACCGACACTTGATTTCGCTTTTCATTTCTTTACTTTTTACATTTCATTTTGGACTTGTATACTCAGAAAAGAATTTTCTTGTGAGTTTTATTTTTGTTTTGTTGTCTCGAGTTTTATTCATTTCTCTGTCTTTTATTTACTCGAGTTGTTTTTATTTTATTGAGCTTCACTGAACCCCCTCGTGTATGCGTGCAGATGGTATTGTCATCATGGGAATTTAGAACTTGTCATAGATACGGCCAAGGTGCTTCGGCACTTGGCCGGGTGTGTTTCACAACCCGTTGGAACACCACTCCCAACGAATTAGCTCCATCAGATACAACACTAGGAGTCAGGGGAGTATTATTTTGATTGTTTCTCCCTCATTTATTCTTGATTTATATACATCATGAGTGAGTTTGCATGTGTACATTAGGGACAATGTACAACTTAAGTGTGGGGGGAGTTTCATAGTGCACACATCTCTTTCATATTAGTCTTGATTGTTATACATGCTCACATAGCCAATAGCGGTTCACCTTAGTTGCAATGATTGTATTCTTGAGCATAGGAGATTTTTTTTAAAACATTGAATGTTCTCATGCTCTAGTTCTTGCTTGACTTTTTAGAAATTTTTACACGATTAACACTTGTGCACTACTGACTCTTTAAACTCCTTTTGAAAGTCAAGTTTGATGTTAAAGGGACTAGTTTTAGTTTTGTTTCTTATGTTATTTTGCTGAAAAAAAGGGGAAAATAAAAAGAAAGATCAAAATAGTTTTGTTGTTTAATTGTGCTTGTTGGGTGGAAATAGCTACCACCTATAATGTATGAAGCTACTCTCATAAGTTGGATACTAGTTATGCCCTAATGAGAAAGAGCTATCTCATGGGATGTGTGAAAGCTACCACCCCAGTAGAAAGAGCTACCACCTCGAAAGTGTGAAAGCCATCTTAGCGGCCGCTTTGGAAGGGGCTACCTTAGAGTATGTGAGAAGCTACTACCCTTTTTGAATTTTTGTTACCATTTGTTGATAAATAAGTCTCTTATACATAGAAGTTTCAGGAGTATACTTTGGGTTGGCTTGAGTGAGTTCACACACTTACACGATTTCGGGTTTGTTGTCCTTTTTTATTCAAGTTTTTAGCTAGAGCATTGATTTTTTCGTATTTAGTGTTGAAATTTTCTTTACTTGTAGAATGTTCCCTTTGTATGCTTTGGTGAACCCAAGGCCAAGCACTTCCAATATTTCCTTTATCTATGCCTACAATGTTTTAATTTTAGCTTGATGACAAGAAAAAGCTTAAGTGTGGGGGAGTTTGTTAAGTGCTTGTGTGATAAGAAGACGAAGTGTTCTTTCCTTATGATGAGCATTACTTTTATCGAGTTTTAACTCTAATATGTGTGTTTATGTTACTTTCATGTAGATAGGGTTGTGAGCCGAGTATTAGAGAAAGAAGCCAATGTGGAAAGTAAATGCACCATTTGAAGGAAATCTTGAGAAGGTTCAAACGTGAAGACATAAGTCGGGCTCGAAATGCGGGAATGTGTGCCAACCTCCTCGTAGTCAAGTTAGCACAACGAATTGGAGGGGCACAAGGGCAATCACATTCAATCATTCCGGCTTATGCATGTATAGCAAGATCTCAACCAACATGTCCGTTATTGAAGAAGCAAAGCGATCTACGACATAAACGTGTGCCCGTTTACGTTACCTCAATGAAAGCATGGTTTCGGGAGTGTTTCGGACCGGTATTGTAGCAGGCCACTATAGCAACACTGTAGTAAAATATTGTAGGAGGTATTGTTCACAGCCGACCGAGAAGGAGTCATTCAGAGAAGCCACATGGGCGTGTGGAAATTCCACATGCTCGTGTGTTAATTCAACACGGCCAATGTGAAATATTCACAAGGGCGTGTCGATTCCCGATTCCATCCCTTTAAAAGCCGATTTCAGCCACGATTTCATCATTCTTTTCTCCATCTTTTCCCAAACTTGAGAGAGGGCTGCGGCTAGGGTTTTGAGAGGTATTGGCTAGGGATTGGGAGAGGTTTTATGGCTCTGACATCACGCTCCATTTGGAAGAAGGTTAGTGGGAGAGCTTTCATCGGCACCAATCCGGTGAGGTGTATCCTAAGCCGGACAACGGGACCTTTAGATAAGTAGAGGACTATCCACAAGACTATCGTTACGACTATCGAGGAGATTTTCTATGGATCCATTATTTTTACATTCGATTTCATTGATTGTAATTAGCTCCATGGAGAGCTAAACCCCATAGTGGGTACTTGGATTATGAACCCTGGGATGTATCCGTTTCATTGAACCTTGTTATTATGCTTTCATTAATTGATGTTTTTATTAAGTTCCAATCTTGAATGCATTGATTGTATGAATACTCCCTTAGAGTGACACTAGGGTTAAGAGTTCTCGTTGGTAACCCTTGTGAGTGAGTGACACACCACGAAAGTTAGACGAAGCTGGATTAGAGATGGTTGAGAGGGTGAGTCGAGAGGTAGCGGAGCGTCACCATTCCCCTCCGGCGTGATTAATTCTACCTCCAATTCCTCGAGTTCTTTGCGGTCATAGTAAAATCATTTAGGGCTTAATTGTGGTTAGGAACCTTCCACCTGGACCAAGGGTTAGGTCTACATATAGGAAGGGGATTTATCACTTGGAATCCCTAGAACTCATTGTTCTAGGGACATGTATAAGGTTAGGCATGGTTGATCTTAGATTTGGGACCATGTATTATAGGATCACCACGACTCATTAATGCATTAGTTAGGAAGCATAATAGAGGGTTTTTGCATTTGAAACGATTGTCGTAGGCGGACCAGTATCCGAGTACCCCATTGATATTGATTGCCTTACCTCTCCTTTACTTGTGCTCTCTATCTTATCTCTATTACTTTTGTTTGCATTACTTCTTCTCACAGAAATCACTATTCATATTTCGCTTAGTTAAGAAATAATTTAAGTATTTTTACTCTCTACTCCCTGTGGATATGATACCCACTCACCTGGGATTTTATTACTTTGATAAACCCTTGCACTTGCGTAACATACGCAAGGGGCATTGTCAGAAGTGCAACCAATGAAGATTTTTGGATCACCAAGTGAAAAACTCTTCTGAGAAAGAACATACCTATGGTAAAAAAATGCTTTGGATGAATGATGTTGTAGAAGAGGTAACTTGGGAACCAAAAACAAGTAAGGAAGAGTAACTATCCCCTTTTTATTTGAAACTAGAGGTATGTAAAAATTTTTGGGGTTGAAATTTCTTTAAGGATTCTATTATGTGGTAATTCTACTTTTTTTCATAAATATATATGTATATTTTTCATTTTACTCATGTTTCAATGTGGTTTCTTGAGTAATTTTCATGTGGAAGTCTGCTTAAGAGTGTCCCAAGTCATTAGAAACAAAAATGTGGTCAATCAGACACCAATTCAATCGTTTAGAGCCATTTTAGTATAAGGTGAATGGGCATATCGGGGTCCAAACGAGCTAGGTAGACCCTGGTATGAAATTTCTAGAAACTTTGAACTAGTTCATACGGGCCATATGGAGCCATATGGCGGTCGGTATGGGCATAAATTTAGGGTTTAAAAGCCCTTTTTCTCATCTTTCTCTCATTCTTTTTACAGCTTTCCTTGAGACCTTTTCTCTTCCACTTTCATCCTCCTCTAGAACCTTCATCCCCACTTCTCAAACCCATCATCCCTTGCCTTGAATAAAAAAAGAAACTCGAAGATCTCTTCTTCCTCTCTTGAGAAGTGCTTTTCCTTAGGCTTTAGAGAAGCTTTTGAGGTAAGGATGTGTTTTTATTTGATCTTCTTCTTCTCACTTTCTCTTATTTGGATTTTCTTTAAAGTTATTGATGGATAATCATGGGTTTTGTTTGGATTTAAAGAATAGAAGAAGATTGAAGTTGGATAACCTTGAATCCATTGAGATTTGAGAAAGATCATTCAAGTTCTAAATTAGGGGTACTGTAGCAGCAAACCAAGTTTGAATTCTTTTGATCTTCTTGTTAGTTTTGAGGGTTCTGAGAGTTTTATTCTTGTTAGATCTCCTTGCTAGAGTGTTTAGGAAGCCCTAGGAGCACTCATTTTCCCATTTTGAGCATTGTTCTTCATTTCAATTGATCAAGTCATTGATGAGGTTTCATTGTTTGTTTGGTTGTTCAAATGCTTCTAGGCGGTGAGAATTCAATCAAGGGGAAAGAGCCGGTGGAGAAGTAACACCGGGGTGTTTTATCTCGCCAAGTTTGTGAGTTGGATTTACTAAATCATGGGCTATAAATCATGCATGCTTTCTAATGCTTAAATTGTTTACCGTTGAATGATAAACTTCTTGTTGTTAAAACAATTGAAATGTTTTCCATGGGATCAAGAAATCTTGATGATTTATGACTTGGCTTATTTCATGATTGTTGGTAAATATTATACATATTATTTGTGGTTTGGAAACCCTATGCTTTGAAATACATGTTTTGAAGTTATGTATTTCAAGAGGCTTGATATTCTTCTTATAATGACCAAAAAGACATGTATGAACGAAAAAATGAATTTCCTTGTGATGATGCTATATTCAAAGTATATTTTCAAAGATTACACTTGTATGATGTCCATGATTAAATGGTTTCAAAGAAGATGTTATAATCAAGTCATTCACTCTTGGAGTGAAAGTTGCTCACATGAAAACTTGTGATTTTTTTATTAGACTTATGCTATGATATTGATGTATATATTGAGCCTACGGGCTAGATTGTTATTTAAATGTTTTGATGGTGACATGGGGAGTCCTGATACCTACTGCAGTAAGGGTTAGAGTTTCCATGGGCTGACCTTATTGGGGTGGCGTGGAGTACTCAAATAAGGTTTTATCCTTTCGGGGGTGCGTAGAGAGCCTAAACGCTGTGAAAGGTTGGGTGCCTGTAGTCACTACATGAGTTCCCCAATGGCCAATGCCTACATATGCGCATCTTGGTGGCTCCTGACCTAACCGAGGCCACGGTTAGCGAATCGACGGTTTTCGAGGCTAGTTGTGATACTATTGATTATTCTAAATTGTTGATTTATTTATTTCTAAACGTTTTGAGCTATGAGTTATTAAAGAAATGTATGAATTTTCATTTCATACTTGTATGGATTTTGTGATGATGTAGAAGGTGTTTATCATTCATTTCTTATGTTATACTTGCTATTTAAAGTATTTTAAATATTTTGAGAATCGAAGCATATTTTGGCATTTTATTTTTATTCAATCATGTATGAGATGTAGTCCCATGTTTGGCCCCTCACTGAGTAACTTAGTTACTCATCTCCTCTTCATTTCCCTCCCAGGTGATAGCACCACAACGAAGTGAAAGCGTGAAGTGCTTGGTAGAGTTTATTTTGTGATTTTCTTAAGCTGTGTATGATACTTAAAACATTTTGGCATGTATTAGAGGGGTCCACTAGGATGTTATTCCTTTATATTTGGTTTTATTTCTCTTGGATATTTGTAATTGTGTTTGTCAGGGCTATGTGATGTATGAGAGCTATACCCAGTGTTTGGGAGATGTTATCCTTATGATTATGGCTTTCTGTGTTGTGATTATCCATGTTTTTTATCTTGTGTTACAATGTTGTTCTTGTGTTGTAATATTGTTGTATGTCCTCATTGTTAAATTATTTCTTGTTGTTATAGAATATTGTATAGTGAATAGGATAGCCTTACGGCAATCTAGGGTTGAGGCAGGTGTTTGACCTCACATGGGTTGTCGTGGCGGCATGTCATATGTGCGACCCACGGGACGGGGCATGACAATGTGTCCTATTTTTTTTAGCTCTTTAATCAAAAAAACATAAACCTTTCTTTTCTTATCAAAAATGTCTCATTTTTTTAAATCTAAACCCTAATTCTATCTTTTTCTTTTTCGTAATTTCTACTAATTTTTTTAATCAAAACCGTAATCCGATGTTTTTCTTTTTTTGGAATGTCTTGTATTTTTTTAGTCAAACGGGTAATCGAATGTTTTTTTAGGAATGCCTCCTATTTTACAATCAAAATCATAATCCTATATTTTTTTTGAAATGTCTGCTATTTTTGAATCAAAATGATGATTGCATTTCATATCATGCCTATGTACCCTCAATCCATTCATTTTCTTATCTTTTAGCACAATTTTATCTATACGAGATGCTATTCTAGGTATATTTGCTCCTTGCGCAGTAATGTGGAGCTCAAACCAATTTGGGGTGAAATCAGGGAATAAACGAGCGAAAGAATGAAGATTATGCTAAGTGCTCACGATTGACACAGGTAGATCACGATCGTGTTCTGTCCCCCCTGAATATTTCAGCCTGGAGATGACCAAGCAAACAATTCAAGCATGTGGGTGCTCTCAGGAGAAGCACGATCTAAGCATGACCTTGTCCCTCCCCTTGAAAATCTCAGTCTGGAGGCATCTTCTACAAAACAAGGGAAGCATGCTCTAGAGGCTCCTAGCACGATTGTGCAAAGGCAGAGCACAGGCGGATCATGACCGCACTCCTCCCACTAATTATCCCAGTCTAGCAATTAACCGTTTCACTTAGAATTCTTAGCAAGAGCATGGTCCAAGCAAGACCGTGTCGAGCCCGAAATTAGCCATTTAACTCTAGATTTCTAGGGTTTCATCTCATCTTTGTTCAGAGATTTCTCTTCTACACTGGGAGGAATTTAATGAGGCCAATGATCAAGCTTTACCAACTATCTAAGGAGATCAAGGACGAGTTGGAAACACGAGGGAAGCGGGGCTAGCATACGGAACTTAACTAGGAAGAGTTTCTTGAGAAGAAGGACTCATGTCTTCTTTCTTTAGATCTTTATTTGCTTTTTCCATGTTGTACACATCCATGAGGGGCTAACCGTCTACGGTGCTCCAAGATGTTGAACTATGATGCTTTGAATTCTTTGAATGCTTTGAATGCTCTCTTCTAATGTTCTATGGAGTTCTTTTGGTTTCTTGTGTTTAATCTTTTGTTTGCATAACTTGATGTGTTTAATTTGCATATTTGCTTAGGTAAAACTCGGTGTGTGGATTGCCATATAAGTAGTTACGTTGTGTGATTTCAAACTCATTGTGTATGAAACCATAGTTATCCTAGTAAAACTTGGTGCATTTGAGAACCATAGATGCAGCATTACTTCTGAGCACACCCAAGAACCATAGAATGTACCTGGTTGGCATGAGAAGTCAGCTAGCATGTTATAGCTCACAGGGATATCTCGGGGCATTGCTCTCTTATTGTTGAAACTCTCTATCCTAATCTAACTGTCATCTCCATCTTTTCTTTATTTCGTATTTTACTTTACAATTTTAAACCAAATCCTATTCTTGCTTGACTAGAGATTAGAAGAAGAATTAGTACATTAAGTCCAGTCTATGAGGCTCAACAACCTTACTGCCTAGCAGGGTACCACTGTATTACTTGTGTTTGACCCGCACACTTGCGGAGAGTTCATCAAGTTATTGGTTCCATTGCCGGGGACTGGCAACTTTTAGGAAAATTTAGAATCTAATGATCTAGTTTGTTTATATTGTTCATATTTGTGAATATCCATTTTCTCTTTTTCTTTTTAATCAATCTTTTTAGGTTTATTTTTGTTTTCACTCTTCTACTTATTTTGAGCTTACACTGATGTTTTTAACTAGTGTGGGGACAACTGTAGGTTATCTGGGAATCTTTCAAACACAGCTTTGCCATCATGGATGTACTGTTGGCCACTTTGAGAAGTTACCTAGGTACACTTAATTACCTCAAGGGAGTACTAATTCTTCCATCGATGAGCAGGGTTTGGAGGATTTTTGAGAGAAAACAACACAATGGAGTCAATTTGTGAGTGCATGGATGGATTAACACCAAGAGAACCAAGAAGAAGAGATGGGTGTGAGTCATACGACATCAGTCTCAGTGGATGTCACCATGGACACACAAACTGAAGAAATCAAGATTTTAGGCCCGTGGATGAGGATCTCATCCATATTCACAAGTTTGAGAAGGATATCTTTGCAACAACCACAGATACTAATAAAGGAGATATGGGTATTGTAGATTCAGAACCAAAAGTGCCTTCCCCTTTAGAGAAGGAGTTCAAGCAGTTACGTACACACTTAGAATATGTTTTTGTGGATGGAAATCCCTAGATGCCTATCATTATTTCATCCACACTCGACGCATATCAAATGGAAAAATTGGTGGAATTGTTACAAGTACATAAGAAGGCCATAGCATGGTGTATTTCCGATATCAAGGGAATGAATCCCATGCTTTCACCTAGAAATGTCTTGTATTTTTTAATCAAAATACTAATCATATGTTTTATTTTTGAAATGTTTACTATTTTTTAATTGAAACACTAATCCTATTTTATTTTATAGTAATGTCTCTTTTTTCATTCGAAACACTAATCATAGCGTGGCGATAGTCATGATGATGGTCTTTTGGAGAAGCCTCGTCTCCTCCAAAGGTCCCCTTGTCCGGCCTAGGACACACCACGCCGGATCGGTGCCAATGAAAGCAATCCCAATAACTTTCTACCAAGTGGAGCGTGATGTCAATGCCAAAAAACATCTCTAAAAACCCTACCAATACCTCTCAAAACCCTAGTCACAGTCCCATCTAAAGTTTGGGAAAGAATGGAGAAAAGAATGCTAAAATCGGGCCTAAATCGTGGCTTAAATTGTAATGTTTGGCAATTTTTGTTGCAGCTTTGACCAGAAAACTTTAACTAGTTGGTTGAATCTTTGACTGGCCAACATGCTTGCACCACATGCTTGGCTTTATTATTGGATTTCATGGATCTGATTAAAGTTAATCATGATTGGGTTGGCATGATTGGAGGTGAATTATTGGTGAGGCAAGCTTTTCTCTTCAAAACTTTATTCTTCTCTTCATTTTCCTTCCTCAACCTAGACTTATTGTTGAGAGTTCTGATGACTGAAAGCAACCTTCTCCGGTAAATCTTCGGCAAGTGTAGATGTAGGTGATCATGTTGTTGTTGGTTTATTAGGCTCTTGCTTGTTGTTGAGTTTTGCTGGAGACACGCCATGATTCATGTTTGTTTGGAGCCTTTTATTGTATTGTTTGTTTAGTGTCTTGAGTTGGTTTATCTTAGTGTCTGTCTCCTCTGAATGTTGTCAGTTTCGGATGCTTGAAATTCTGATTTTCGAAACCATGTTTTAATGCTTTCTCTCTTTGAAATACTGGGAATTATTGAACTTGCACATTAAGGGTTTATAGTAATTCCTAACTGAATTTCAGCACTTCTTAAGCTTCCTTTCCTTTTAGTTTGTGGTTGTTAATGGATGCTTAAATCCCTATTTACTTCCTAATTCTTGATTATTCCTATGCCTTGTTCTGTTGAAGTGTTTTGCAGTTAGTATTGAGTTTATTATTGGAATGTTAATTTACTTTTCATTCATGTTTATTCATCCTTGCAAGTATGCAACTAGCAAAGGATACCTTTAGTTTAATTATGATATTTGTATGTGAATCTTGTAAGATTGGACCTATAAACTAACATTCATGATTCAAATTATTTGGATATAGGTTTACATGTTTGTAAACTTGATATTGTGAGTATGCAGCCATGATATAATTTAGTTGATATTTATAAATATTTGGTCATGCATGATGGTTTGTTGTTATATATATATATATGTGTGTGTGTGTGTGTGTGTGTGTGTATGCATGCATTACAGGTTTTAGAAATTCTTTTCTAAGAATTCATCCCCTTCTTGGTGTTCATGCTAATGTTTAGTTTATTTTTAGTATTGCCTTATAATAGAGTTTATTTAAATGCTTGTGGTGTATGTTAGAATTATAGATTTATATATTTTGAAACACGTGTTAATGTTGATTATTAGTCTTGGAATGTTATTTGTGTTGGTGTTTCTTACAAAGCTTTTCCGAGAGAATTTTATATGCATAGCTAAATTTTTATGAGCTTAACTCTTTAATGCTCTTGAAAACATTTAATTGCTAGTATGTACCATTTATTCATTTTTATTTTGAAGTTGTGCTGGATTGGTAAAGTTGGTTTTAGAATGCTTGTTCTGCTTTTGTATTAGTTGGAGTTATTAAGTTAACATTGTGGGTTCTGTGATTGGTTATTTAGAAAATATTATTATTATTTTATTTCGTGTTCATCCTCTTGAAATTATCCCGTTAATTGTAAGTTAAAACCCAGCCCAAGTCTTGCAAATCTAAGTTAGCTTGTTTTGTTGGTTTAGATTTCGGTAGAGAATCTTAGTGCGTGGGACTTGGTGAACCCATCAGTGTAGCTCGGAGCCAGGTAGGCTCTCGCACCGTATAATTCTGTATTTTTTTTGTGTGTGGCTATTTATTTATTTAATTATATTTTTCTCGCAACATGTATTCATATCTTATTTATTACTTAGTATTTATTATATGTTTAATTATTTCAATTAATTATTTTTGCCAAGTGATTTATCCAGTATTTTCTCAATTTGTATTCTGTATTTATGTTATTTTGGTTCATCTCCATTCCTGGCTCACCTAGCTAGGAGGAGCAAGTCCTACCCATGTGCACATGTTTTCTATAGTAGCGCTACCGGACATGCGTGTCCGTTCCGACTGCGGTCGAAGATCCAGCTCCGGCCATTGATATTATGTTCTGTTCCGACTTCATAGTCGATTATCCAGCTTCGTGCTGTTTATTTCTATTATCAGTCAGGGCGATGTACATGTCTATTTTTCAGCGTGTTTTCTGCATTTTTCTGATTATTTCTGTATCTGTCTGAGTTTTTAATTATTCTGTTATATCTATAATGTTATGTTATTTTCTGCGATCCTACTGGGCCCTTGTGGCTCATGTACTCTGTGAATTTTTTCCTTCCACAGGAAAAGATCAAGCTTAGGTTTAGTGGGTTATTCTGGCTCTTCTTTTGTAGTGGTGACTTGTCAGTACCTGCTCTTCGAGGTTGAGAACCTTGTATGCTATTTTATTCTGTAAGAGTGAGACTTGTATCATGTTTATGTATTTTGGCATGTAAGCTACTTTTGTACCCTGTAGGACTGTCATAGTCCATATCTGTATTATCCATATTTATGTGATTCTATCTGTAGTCGATATTATTGTTTCTGTTTTGCTTATTAGGGCTGACTCTGACCAGGTCAAATCTGAGGCCTTGCACTCATTGGGGCCTAGTCCCATTGGATGCGGCCGATCTATCAGTGGACCCGGCTTGTTGGGCTGGGGCGTGACAGACATAAATAGGGCTAGAATCGGGCATCCACACGCCCCTGTGGATTTGCCACATAGGGGTGGACATGGGCCGGGCTGGGTCGGGTCTGGGCTGGGCTAGACTCAAAAATACAGCCCATATATTCGGGCTGGGCCGGGCCGGGCCATGTTCGGGCCAAATTGTCTTGGTCCAAACCCGACCCATTTGATTGTCATTAGGCCCAGGCCCAGCCCAACCCAACCCAAAAAATAAATAATGTTTTTATGAAATAATTGAAATAACTAAATAAAACTACTACTACAACCCCTAAAATTTTTTCAAACAATTAAAAAAAATACAACACAAGTATTATAAATGGTTCAAATAAATTCTATATAAATAAGTAGTAATATTATCAACAAATATTACATCAAGTACAAATATACCATTCATAAAAAACAAATATTACATCAAGTACAAATATACCATTCATAAAAAACAAATATTAATAAGTAGTACAAGGGTTCAACATGAGTTTCATAAGTAGCAAATATTACATAAGTAGTACAATGATTCAAAAAGAGTTTCATAAGTAGTAGAATATTACATAAGTAGTACAATGGTTCTACAAGAGTTTCATAAGAAGCAAATATTACATAAGTAGTACAATAGTTCAACAATTGTCCCATAAGAAGCAAATATTACATAATTAAAAATCACCAAAGAATTAATTCTTGATCCCCATCAAATAGATTAAAGAAGATAATAACCTATGCAAAACACCATTAAACAAAAATGTTAATATAAACATATATAAAAAAAGTAGCCTAAAAATTTAAAAATATTTAAAGAAAAATACCTATGTTGAAAAGTCATCCATAGAATCTGAACTTGAAGATAAATCATTTTCTTCAACACCAACCACCCCATCAGATTTTCCTTTAAATTATTAATTACAACCATAATTCAATATTTTAAAATATTTAGTTAAAACATACTAACATAACTTCTTAAAACATAATGAACTTACTTGGTTCAAAGGATGCTCGCAACCAATCTCGAAGACACATTATAGCTTGTATTGTCTTTGACTGTAGTGAAGCTCGATAAGGACTAATCACTCGTCGGCTTGTGCTAAATGTGCTCTCTGAGGCAACAGTGGATATTGGAATAGTTAAAATATCACGAGCCATGCTTGAGAGGTCTGGGAATCTCATTGAACAAGACTTCCAAAAATCCAAAACATCCAACTCCACATTTCGATCCAAACATGGTTCTTCCAAATAAAGATCCAACTCTGATTTTTGCATTTGAACTCTACTAACATGACCTTCAAATGCATCTAACTCTTGCATTTCATCATAATCATCATCATTAATAGTCAAATTGCTTTTGGAACTCATAGTATACTGTGAAGAAGATGCTCGATCTTTTTTGTAAGCTTCAAAACATTTATAAAGAGTAGCAACCACATTCGAAGTGTATTCTCTAGATTCCATCCCATACACTTTAGTATAACAAAATTCAACAAATTTAACTTTATAGCGAGGATCCAAAATCACAGCACAAGATAAAATCAAGCTATATTCAGACCAATATTTGTCAAACTTCCTCTGCATTTCTTTAACCATAGGTGTCAAGAAGCTTTCTGGTTCATTAACCACATTTAGCAATTTACGATGAATTTGCCACACACCTTTAAAAATATAAATTAGAAGTAGGATATTTGACACCGGAAAAATACATCAAGTCACCTCATGGAAAGACTTCAAAAAAATTGCACAAAAACGAGCAACATCATTCCACTCTTGATCGGGTTAAGCTATATATAAAATTACTGTCTCTTTCACCCAAATATAAGAAAGCAGCTTTGTAATGAAGTGGCACAACAAGCATGTCATAGATAGAGTTCCATCTGGTTGGACAATCAAGGCATAATTTTTTTCTAATGTCCAAATTTAACTTCTTTGCAATATCATAAAATTTCTTTCTTCTATGAGTGGATTGCTTCACATATTTTACACCAAGACGCAACTTGCCAATGGTCAACATAATAAGATTAAATGCTGATTGCACAACCAAATTTAATATATGAGCACAACATCGTATATGAAAGAATTCACCATCACAAGGAAGAAAACCCCGCTGGTTAAGACGACTCTTAAGCAATGAAACAACACAGTCGTTTGTACTCAGATTATCCAAAGTGATACTAAATAGTTTATGTTGAATGTTCCATTGAGCAACACAGGTATTAATTTCATCTTCAATAGAAAAGCTGTCATACGGAGGTGGAATGAGTTTAAAATGGATAAGCCTCTTATGCAACAACCATTCATGATCAATAAAATGCGCCGTAACACAAATATAGTGATCTTCAGTGATAGATTTCCAAGTGTCTGATGTTAAGCATATTCTACTAGGGCACTCAATCAATATGTCTTTCAAATTCTGTCTTTCCCGCTTATATAGCAACATAATATCTCTTTTGATTGTTTTTCTACTCATCATTTTAAATTCAGGACATGCAGCTGCTATCACACGCCTAAATCCAATATTCTCAACCATTATGAAAGGTTGTTCATCAATAGCAATCATCATAGCAATTTCTCTACGAATGATCTCAACATCAATTTTATAATTTGAGAATGACGTACCGCTGGTTGTTGTTTGATGAGAAATTGTGTATTGTCTAATGTCACGACAAACACGTTTCGGACATTTAGTCAAGTGCCTCCTCAAATGCGATGTTCCTCCTGTGCTTTTGCAAGAATATGCCTTCTTACAATATTTGCATTGAGCTCTTTGTGAATTTGCATCAATTGGTGGTAATTTGTCAAAATGCTCCCACACATCCGATCTACCACGCTTTGATTCAGGCTCAACATTTTCATCACCAAGATTAATTGGTGTACTTGATTGACTTTCCATATCTATTGAATATTAACAAACAAAATTATCAATAGAAAAAAATTCATGTGGTGTAATAAAAAAATTAATTTATAAATAAAAATCTAAAAGCTGAAGTATAAGAGTGAATTTATTACTTGGATGGTTAGACCTTACCTTGAGATGAAATGGATGAAGTGAAAAATCAAATGAGCACAATGATTGCTTAAAGTAGGAGAAAAGCTTGATCATGGAACCTAGAGAAAGCTCATGAAGTGTGAATTCAAGATTCCAAAAAAAAGAAGAATGCCTGCACATTCATATAAAAAGTGACTTGATTAAAAAGAGGCAAAATACTAATACACACTACACATCAAAAGAAGAAAAAAAAAGTCTAAGAATATATTACCTAGATGGCCAAATCTTCACCGGATATGAAAATGGATGACTGCAAAAAATGAAAAGAGCATGGCGGTTGGTTAAAAGCAAGAGGAGAAAAAGCTTGATGGAGGAGAGAAGCTTGATAATGGAAGTAGAAATAAAAAAACAAACACTTTTTTTCATTATTTGAATGTCATATGTCATCCCCCTGAGCCCCTCAAACGAAAAACAAAGACACAATTAGATGAAAAGCTTGCATGCACAGATTCCAATATTTTTTTATATTAAAAAAATCTAAAAATCAAAGGCTAAAAAGTTGCCTACTCAAGCCTATTACTATTTTATATATATATATATATATTATAAATAATGTATTATATATATTATTTATTTATTCGGGTCGGGCCGGGTCGGGTCGGGTTAAAATTCATCTGACCCAAACCCAGCTCCGAAATTCAATCGGGCCAAACATTTGAGCCCAACCCAGTTTTTTGGGCCAACTTTCTAAACCCAGGCCCTGTATTTTTTGGGCTGGGTTCGGGCCAGCCCATGGGCCTGTGGAATTTCCTCACGAGCATGGATAATTTCCACAGGCATGTGTGGATTCTCTGTAATTCTCTTTTTCATTCGGTTGTGAACAATACTTGCTACAATAATTTACTACAGTGTTTGCTACAATCGGCCCAAAACACTCCCGAATCTATGTTTTCATCAAGGTAACATCAACGGGCACATGTTCACGTCATAGATCGCTTAGCTTTTTTCAATAACCGGCCTCATTGGTGGAAATCTTGTTATCACACATTCTCGCATCTTGAACCCGACTTATGTCTTCGCTTTGACCCTTCTCAAGATTTCCTCTAACTAGTATGTTCATGATCTACATTAGCTTCTTTCTTTAACATTCGGCTTCACAACCCTATATGCATGAAAGTATCACAAATGCACAAGTATTATTGCTAAAACTTGATGAGAGTAATGCTCATCATAAGGAAAGAACAATTCGCATTCTTATCAAACAAGCACTTATCAATAAGGGTTTTAATTGAAAAATTTGAGATATTTCCGAAAGAAAAAATAAAGGATTAGGTTTTTGATTGAAAGATAGAAGACATTATGGAAATAAAACATAGGATTCTTATTTTGCCTCAAAAATAATACAAATCCCCAATAGAAGACAAATGATTAGAGCTTTGATTCAAACATAAAAAAATTAAACATTCCAAAAAGAAAATATATGATTAGTATTTTGGTTCAAAACCAAAAAAAAGGAGATATTCTGAAAAGAAAATGTAGGATTAAGTTTTTTATTCAAAACTAGACGACATTCTGAACAGAAATAATCAAATTAGGATTTTGATTGAAAACTGAAATTTAGGTGACATTCCGAAAAGAGAACATATGATTAGGGTGTTAGTTGGAATATAGTTGACAATTTGAAAAGAAAATATAGGATTATAGTTTTCAATGAAAATAGGAGACATTACTATAAGAAAACATATGATTAGTGTTTTCATTAAAAAATAGTATAAATTCTTAAAAGAAAACATAGGTTAGGGCTTTGATTGAAAAATATGAGTCATTCCGAAAAGAAAACATAGGATTAGGGTTTTGATTAAAAATAAAATCAGACATTGCGAAAAGAAAATATAAGATTAGGGTTTTTATTTAAAAATTAGAGCCATTCCGAAAAGAAAAATAGGATTAGGGATTTGATACAAAAAAAGTTGACATTTCAAAAAAAGAACATAGGATTAGGATTTTTAATAAAAAAAATAGGTGACATTACTATAAGAAAGCATAAGATTATGGTTTTGATTCAAAAATAGTAGACATTCGGAAAAGAAAACATAGGTTAGGGTTTTGATTGAAAAATATAAGACACTACGAAAAGAAAATTTAGGCTTATGGTTTTGTTTAGAAAAATGTGGCATTCTGAAAAGAGAACACAGGATCTGAAAAGAAAACATAGGCTTATCGTCGTTTGTGTAGATGGATTTGGAATCATTGTTTGAGACATGGGAGCGTTTCAAGGAACTTTTGTGGAGGTGCCCACAACACAGATTTCCCGAATGGATGATCATTCAAACTTTCTATAATGGGTTGAATCCGAGTACAAGGCAATTGCTAGATTCCGCCGTGGGAGGTACAATGGGGAGTAAAACACCGCAAGAAGCTCGACAGTTAGTAGAAGACATGGCCATTAACAGTTATCAGTAGAATGCGTGGGAAAGAAGAAGGTTGCCCGGCTCTATGAAATAGATGCAGTCACATCTTTGGCAGCCCAAGTGGAATCATTGAGTAAGAATTTAGACCTTCTAACTTCAAATAGAGTGGTGGCCGTGACTACTTGCACTGGGTGTGGCAGAGGACATGCTTCCTTTGATTGCTTGATCTCCATTGGTGATGTATCTTCGGTGGAGAAAGTCGACTTTGTGGGTAATGCAATGAGAAACCAAGGTAATCCATATAGCAACACCTAAACTCATGGTTGGAAGAATTATCCCAACTTTCCGTGGAGCAACCAAGGACAACCAAGGGCCATGGCACCACTGGGTTTCTAACAACAACAAGCCCGGAACTTGGAAAATAGAGTGTCCAGCTTGGAAATCAGAATGACTAACTTAGGGAAAGCCTTGACTAGATTTGTGTAATCATCGGATACACGATTCTAATCAGTCGAGGCTACACTTCGCATCCACACTGTGTCATTGCACAATCTAGAAAATCAAGTTGGGCAAATTGCAAAGTCTCTATCGGAGAGACCACAAGGAAGCTTGCCAAGTAATACCAAGACTAATCCACGAGAGCATGTGAAGGCGATCACTTTGAGAAGTGGTCATGAGGTTGAATGTAGGCTTCCAAGTGAGAAGACCAATGTTGAAGCACCGAAGGTCAGAGAGGTTGAGAAGGAAGCAACCAAGGAGAAGAAGGTGGCACCCTCACCTTACAAGCCAAGAATCGCTTATCCCTCTAGATTGAAGAATGACCAAGTGGATGAGCAGTACAAGAACTTTCTGGGTTTGTTTAGGCAACTACATATAAACATTCCCTTTGTTGAGGCATTATCCCAAATGCCGAGGTATGTCAAGTTCTTGAAAAATTAGTTGACCAACAAAAAGAAATTGGAAGAGAGCACCTCCGTGATTCTAGACGCATCTTGCTCGGTGGTCTTGCAAAAGAATATACCGAATAAGAAGAAAGACCCAGGAAGCTTCATCATTCTGTGTAACATTGGCAACTTGGGTAAAGAAATGACATCGGCGGACTTAGGGGCCAGTACCAACGTCATGCCATATTCCTTCTTTCAGAAGCTAGGCTTGGGAGAGCCTAGGCCCACTCGGATGACATTATAATTGGTAGACCGAACAGTGTGACATCCGAGGGGCATCATTGAAGATGTTCTTGTCAAAGTTGAAAAGTATATATTTCTTGTAGATTTCACAGTGTTAGAGGTCAATGAGGATGTGGATGTTCCTTTGGTACTTGGGAGGCCATTATCGATATGGACGGCAGGGAGTTGACACTGAGGGTTGGAGATGATAAGCTCACATACCGCCTCGCCGAAGACATGCGACAATATCTTGACTTTGATCATACTCTTTACTTTCTAGACACTAATGATGAGATAATTGATGAATATATGCAGGAAATGTTTAATTCGGACCCATAGGAGGGGTTGCTAAACCAAGAGGTGGAGAACAAAGAAGTGCTAATGCTTGGTCTAAAGAAAAAGGTACCGTCTACTCCATGGATCATGAAGAAGGTGCTCCGATAGATGAAGCGGGTGAGGAAACCCCACAGAAAACACCCCAAGTTTGTTGGGGATGTGCGTGAACCGAACAAGTTGGATGAACCTTTGCTTGGCTATACCAAGCCCGATAACTTCCCTTCTACCTTCAAGAGGCTTTGCTCATTATGATTTCAAGCTATGGGTAAGAGGGTAACTTCATCTATGAGCCCCCGTCAGGTAAGACAAGGAACGTCAAGCTTACTGACGTTAAACGAGTGCTTCTTAGGAGGCAACCCAAGCATTTACTATTTTCTTAGTTGTTAGTTTAGTGTTGCAAGTATAAGACTTTGAGTGTCGATATCTTGATTTCTAGATGCTTTTGTTATGTTTTTCTTGTGGATTTTTGGTGTCATCTTGTGCTTTATTTTGTTTTGACGGAGAATTTTGGTCGTTTGAGCTTATTTTCTGTGTTTTCTCTAGTAAAGTTGCTTTGTAAGGCAGGCTTTGAGTTTATTTATATGTTCATGAATTTTCTACAGAGCCTGCAGTGTTTTTGAAGTGTCCAGAGAAAACACACGCCCATGTGGAATTTTCACACGGGTGCGCATTTTCATTCAGAGGTCATCTAGAGAGGGTACAGAGATGTGGACTCGCCCCTATGAACGACCTTGTGACGGTCCGCACAAGCATGGGTAATTTCCGCACAAGCGTGCGTTTTCCTGCAAAGACTTACAAATTTATCCTGAGAAAACAAAGGGTCGTGGACTCACCCCTGGGGATGACTCTCCCATAAGCAAACGGGCATGAGTAATTTCCAAACACTGGTGTGGATCTCTGCAGAGAGTTTCTCCTCCATCCAGAGAAGACACAGGGACGTGCGTCTGCCCCTGTGAACTACCTTGTAAGAATCCATGGCTGTGCATGATGTTCGCATGGGCGTGTGAAACACTTTGAGAGTTTTCTTAGTTGGACAGAGAAGCCACAGGGGCATGCGTCTGCACCTGTAACTCTGTTTGTGGAGGTGCACAAGCATGGGTAATTTCCGCATGCCCGTGTGTATGTACAAAAACATTAGAGTCATGGGTTTTCTTTAAAATTTAATCGAGTTTCTCCGCCTTCCAACTTTCAATTACCCAGAAAACACACACACTCCCTCTCTCGACCTCCTCTAGTTGATTTTGAGTAGATTATTTGAGTTTCTCGCCGGTTTCAAGTGTCTCGATTTCATCTCATCGGTAAACCCTTCTTCCTTCTTTCTCTTCCATAATCCTTGATTTTATTTCTTAAAAATGGTGGATTTTGCTTCGTTTCTACAATTATAAGGGGAATGCATGCTTAGGAAAATGTTTGAGTAATTTTAATGATGTATTTGTGAATTTTTAGAATGTGGCCATGCGTTTTTCACGCCACGTGGATCCATACGGGCATGTGGAATTTCCACACGACCATGGCGATTTCTGCAGCATTAACTTGTGAGCATTCTTGATTGAATTTCTTTTCAAATATTGCAGGAATGGCTCCCTAGTCGAAGAAGCAAACTGACAAGCGTACGCGGGAGCATTCCCTTGAGTCAGGTCACATCGACTTTGCTATTCCCGAGCATCATGCTTGTTTTGAGCGACTGTCGAAGCTCATAATTGGTCAGACCCAATTTCCAGACATGAGCAATCTCAGGGAAGTTTAGTCAGCAAAGGATATGGCAGATGACATTGAGGGGATATTGTCTGTGGGTAGCTGGAGGCGTCTTTTGTCTATCCGAGAGCCAGTTATTCGTCAGCTCACTTTGGAGGTACTTTCATCCTTTGAGTTTCACCGTTGTACTCGAGATTCGATACTATCGATGTTATACAATTCAGAGCACTCGACCATCATTACAGTATGAGTGTTATATAGTTTCCATTTATCTGGGCTTGTATGATGTGGTTTACACAGATATAGAGGAGTACGATCGATTACCAACTGATTACCCCGGTAGTATGACGCCCTAGAGAGCATATAGGACACTTTATGGGGAGGAGCAGTATGAGCTAGGAGTGTCATAGGCTACTTGCCTTTCTAGGCCATCATACAGATTTATCCATGCCGTTCTTAGCAGATCATTGAACGGGCTTGGTGATAGCACAGGGTTACTGAGCAGACAGGATAAATTATACCTGTACTCCATGGTGCAGAGAGAGCCGATTCATCTGGGGCACATTCTTGCTAAGTACATGCGCTACCAGAGCCAGTATGTTAGAGCAGGAGTAATTTTTTCAGGCTCATATATCACGAGACTAGTTATCGGCATGGGTTTCCTAGAGCCGATTCAAGTGACAGAGAAGGCGAGCATACCTGCTCCTTTGGGTATAGAGACGCTGCGACTGATGGGGATGATTCGCAGAGTCAGGTCTGGAGTTTATACCTTGGCTGCACCAGCTCCAGAGATAGACGACGGTGAGGGTGATGACGCCGAGGCTTCTCAGCATGCCCCTGAGCCTCAGCCAACACCGATGGAGACCGCGGCACCCCCTGTTGCAGAGGATCCATCTCCAGTATGCATGCTTTCACCATCTTGAGCCTAAGATCGATTGGAGTGGCTCGAGATTATGGTGGAGATGTTACGGACAGAGATTGTGGAGGTCCAAGCTACACAGGCCGTGCAGTACACAGAGTTTTTGGCACGTTTTGACAAACTACAGCAGATTCTTGAGCGAGACGTTGCCTCATAATTTGTTCTGCTACCACGGACTCCCCCAGCTCCCCCGGCATCACCATCACCTGATCCACCATCACTATTTGATTATCCAGCAGTAGTAGAGCCGACAGCTGATAACACTGACACTTGACTTTATTTTTCATCATCATTATTACTTCTGCATTTCATTTTGGACTTGTATACTCAGAAAGGACTTTTCTTCTGAGTTTATTTTTCATTTTGTGTTCTCGAGTCATATTCATTGCTTTACCTATTATTAACTTGAGTTGTTTTTGTTTTATTAAGCTTCACGGAACCCCCTCGTTTATGCGTGCAGGTGGTCTTGTCAGTATGGAAATTGAGAACTAGTCATGGACACCACCGAGGTGTTTTTGTACTTGGTCGTGTGTGCTTCAGAACCCGTTGGAACATCACTCTCAACGATTTAGCTCCATCAAATGCAACACTAGGAGTTAGTGGAGTATTGTTTTGATTGCTTCTCCCATATATACTCTCGATTGATATACATTATGAGTGGACTTGCATATGTACATTAGGGACAATGTTTAACTCAAGTGTTGGGCGGAGTTTCATAGTGCACATGTCTTTATATTAGTTTTGATTGACATACATGCTCACGTAGCCAATGGCGATTCACCTTAGTTGCAATGATTGTATTCTTGAGCTTAGGAGATTTTTTAACATTAAATGTTTTCATGCTCTAGTTCTTGCTTGAATTTTTAGGAATTTTTGCCCGATTGACACTTGTTGCACTACTCGCTCATTAAACTCTTTTGGAAACTCAAGTTCATTGTTGAAGGGACTAGTTATAGTTGTTTATTTTATTAATTAAAAAAAATTGGAAAAAGGAAAAAGGAAGAACAAAATAGATTTATTGTTTACTTGTGCTTGTTGGGTGGAAAGAGCTATCACCTATGAAGTATTAAGCTACTCTCATAAGTCATATACTAGTTATGCCCTAATGAGTGAAAGAGCTATCTCATAGGATGAGTTAAAGCTACCATCCCGGTAGAAAGAGCTACCACCTGGAAAGTGTGAAAGCTACCTTAGCGGCTGCTTTGGGAAGGGCTACCTTAGAGGATATGTGAAGGTACTACCATTTTTTTTTAATTTGTGTTACTTTGTGTAGATAAATAAGTCCTTTATACTTAGAACTTTGAGGAGTATACTTTGGGTTGACTTGAGTGAGTTTGCACACACACTTACACAATTTCGGGTTTGTTGTCCTTTTTGATTCAAGTTTCTAGCTAGAGCATTGTTTTTTCGTATTTAATGTTGAAATTTCCCTTACTTGTAGAATGCTCTCTTTGTCTGCTTTGGTGAATCTAAGGCCAAGCACTTCCAATATTTCCTTCATCTATTCTTCACTGTTTTAATTTTTGCTTGAGGACAAGCAAAAGCTTAAGTTTTTGTTTAACAAGTGCTTGTGTGATAAGAATGCAAAGTGTTCTTTCCTTTTGATAAGCATTACTTTTATCAGGTTTTAGCGCTAACACTTGTGCATTTGTGATACTTTCATGCATATAAGGTTGTGAAGCCAAATGTTAAAGAAAGAAGCCAATATAGATCATGAATGCACTATTTGGAGGAAATCTTGAGAAGTGTCAAACGCGAAGACATAAGTCGGATTCAAGATGCAAGAATGTGTGGCAACCTCTGTGTATTCAATCTAGCACAATGGTTTGGAGGGGCAGAAAGGCAGTCACATTCGAATATCCTAGCTTGTGCATTGATAGCAAGATTTCCACCAATGAGGCCAGTTATTGACCAAAGCAAAGCGATCTACAACGTGAACGTGTTCCCATAGATGTTACCACGATGAAAACATGGATTCAGGAGTGTTTTGGGACGGCACTGTAGCAAACACTATAGCAAATTTATGAAGCATGTACAATTCACATCCGGGTGAAAAAGAGAATTCCAGAGAATCCACACGGGTGTGTGGAAATTATCCACACCAGTGCGGAAATTCCACAGGCCCGTGTGGCAAATCCACAGGGGCGTGTCGATACCCGATTCCAGCCCTATTTAATCCACGATTCAGCCCCGATTTTAGCATTCTTTTCTTCATTCTTTCCCAAACTTGAGAGGAGGCTGTGGCTAGGGTTTTGAGAGGTATTAGCAGGGTTTTTAGAGAGGTTTGTTGGCTTTGACATCACGCTCCACATAGAAGAAAGTTATTGGGAGAGCTTTAGTAGGCACCTATCCGGCGTGGTGTGTCCTACGTCGGACAAGGGGATCATTGGAGGAGACAAGGCTTCTCCACAAGACCATCATCCTATCGAGTGGTTTTTCTGTGGATTACTTGTTTTTACATTCGATTTCATTATTGATTGTAACTAGCTCTATGGAGAGCTAAGCCCCCTAGTGGGTACTTGGATTTGTGAACACTAGGATGTATTTTTTTCGTTAAACCTTCTATTATGCTTTCATTAATTAATGCTTTATTTGTTAAATTTCTCCTTCGGGACATGGTATTTCTCCTTCGGGACATGGTATAGAGTTAGTCACAGTTGACCTTAGATTTGGGACCGTGTATTGAAGGATTTCCACGACTCATTAATGCATTTGTTGGGAGGCATAATAGTCGGTTTTGCACTTGAAATTATTGTGTTAGGCGGAACAATATCCGAGTATCCCTTTTATATTGATTTCCTTATCTCTCACTTGTGTTTTTTGCACTTGTTTCTTTTATTCTTGTTTACATTACATCCTGTCAACACAAACATTATCCATCTTGACTTGGTTAAGAAACAATTTAAGTATTTTTACTCCTTACTCCATGTGGATACGATACCCACTCACCTGGGATTTTATTACTCGACAAACCCGTGCACTTGCAAGACAATGAAGAAAATATTGAAAGTGCTTGGCCTTAGGTTCACCAAGGTATACAAAGAGAGTATTCTACAAGTAAGGAAAATTTCAACACTAAGGGGCCGTTTGGTTCGCGGTAATGTAGAAAGATTACCACGTGTTACGTGGTAATCTGAAAATATTACCACGTTTGGCATTGCACCGGTGGTAATGTGGATGGTAATATCACATTACCAACTTATAAATATTACCAAGAAAGTGGTAATCCTATTACCACCAAATTTGGTGTCTATCTTGGATTACCATGGTAATCTTATAACTTTTTATATTTTAACAAATTGATTACCATGACAACCAAACACGGTAATGAACTATTCCCGGTAATAAAAGTTCCCAACCAAACATGGTTATATTAAATTACCGCAATATTCCCAACCATATAACATTCCCACTCATATTACAATGGTAATCTCGTTATGTGGTAATATGTCATTACCACGAACCAAACGGCCCCTAAATACAAAAAATCAATGCTCTAGCTAAAAACTTGAATCAAAAAGGACAACAAACCCGAATTTCGTGTAAGTGTGTGAACTCACTCAAAACAACCCAAGGTATACTCCTTAAAGTTCTAAGTACGAGGGACTTATTTATCTACAAAAGTGAGAAAAATTTTAAAGATGGTAGTAGCTTCACACATCCTCTAAGTTAGCCCTTTCCAAAGCGGCCGCTAAGGTGGCTTTCACACTTTCGAGGTGGTAGCTCTTTCTACCGGAGTGGTAGCTTTCACTCATCCTATGAGATAGCTCTTTCTCTCATTAGGGCATAACTAGTATCCGACTTATGAGAGTAGCTTCATACTTCATAGGTGGTAGCTCTTTCCACCCAACAAACACAAATAAACAATAAAACTATTTTGCTTTTTTTTTTTTTAGAATTTAGCACAAGAAAATAAACCTAACTAGTCCCTTTAACAATGAACAATGAGTTTCCAATAGAGTCTAAAGAGTGAGTAGTGCACTAGTGTAAATCGGGCAAAAATTCCTAGAAATTCAAGCAAGAACTAGCGCATGAAAACATTCAATTTTAACAATTCTCCTAAACTTAAGAATACAATCATTGCAACTAAGGTGAACCGCCATTGGCTATGTGAGCATATATCAATCAAGAAAATAGAAAAGATGTGCGCATTATGAAACTCCCCCCACACTTAAGTTGTACATTGTCCTCAATGTACACAAGCAAGTTCACTCAAAATATATATATCATTCAAAAATAGATGTGGGAGAAACAATCAAAACAATACTCCCCTAACTCCTAGTGTTGCGTTTGATGAAGCTAATTCGTTGGGAGTAGTGTTCCGACGGGTTGTGAAGCTTACACGGCCAAGTGCCGAAATACCTTGGCCGTGCTCATGACTAAGTCTCAATTCCCAAGATGACAAGACCATCTGCACGCATACACAAGGGGGTTCAGTGAAGTTCAATAAAGACAAAATAACTTGAGTGTATATAAAAGATGAAGCAATGAATACAACTCGATGATGCAAATGAACATAAACTCAGAAGAAGAATCCTTTCTGAGTGAACAAGTCTAAAATAAAATAAAATGCATGAAAGTAAAAGAAAAGGAAAAATCAAATGTCGGTGTCGCCCTCGGGCTCCTGTGCTGCTGCTGTTGCTGAAGATGCACATGGTGGGTCCACCGATGCTAGGGTAGAGGATGGAGATGCCGGATGAACTGCGGGGCCCTGAGGACTCCTTGGCCGCAATACAAATGATGAGGTGACGTCTCGCTCTAAAATCTGCTTTAACAAGTCGAAACGCGCCATGAACTCTTGTACTGAGTGGCCTGCGTAGCCCTAATCTCAGCAATATCTGCTCGAGCCTCAGCTACCTCTGTCCGTATCACTCACAAGGTGCTTTCGAGCCTCTCAAAATGATCATGGGCTCGAGATGGTGGAAACATACACACGGGGGATGGTTCCTCTGCCACTGGAGGTGTCTCGGTCTCCATCGATGCTGGTTGGGGCTCGGGAGCGTGCTGAGATGCCCCAGCTTTATCCTCGAATGGTATGTTCAGGACATAAACATCATTTGAATATTTTCGGACCAACCCCATGAGCCTTATTGTCTCTAACCCAAGTGGTGCTGGTATTATAGCCTTCTCGGTTCCGCTGATTTTGTCTCGCAAACCCATCCTCACAATGAGTCATGTAATATATGGACCCAAGAAGATGACACCCAATCTGGGATATTATCCTTGATGCTTCAGATACTCTGCTAAAATATGCCCCAGATTGACCGGTTCGTTTCCGAAACCATGGAGTACAAATACAGAAGCTCTTGCTTGTTGATGACTCTCGTGCTATCACCATGACCATTCACTGACCTGCTTATGATAGCGTGAAGATATCTGTAACTGGGTCGAGATAAACATGAGCCTTAGACACTCCTGGTTCATATCGCCCCTTTTCACATAATAATGTATACGCCTCAGTTGGGAGATAAACCCGACATGTCAATTGGAAGATTCTCATACTCCTCAGTTTCAGTATACTCTTCATCATATAGACCAAGTCTAGTTGAAAACTGTGTGACACTCATACTATGATGTTGTCCAAAAGCTCTGAACTTAATAGCGCCGACACTATTGAAATGAGCATAAGAGCGGTCGAACTCGAACGAAGCAAGTACCTCCAAAGTGAGTGTACGGATAGCAGGGTCATGAATATTCAATAACTTGTGCCAATTACTGACTAAAAATAATTTCTCAACCTCGTCAGTCATATCATCCGCTAGTTGCACCTTCCTAAGTAACCCAACATCCGGGATTTGCATTTGACCAAACTTAAGCTTCTCTGACCGCTCAAACCGAGCTTGATGCGCAGGGAGTGTGAATTCCATGACTTCCGACTCATGGGTAGGCTTTCGAGGACGTTTAGTAACTACTTTCTTCGATTTGGTGGCCATACCTGCATGTATTAGAAAAAAGAAAGTCAATCAGTTCCATTCAGACTACAGGAAGATAACAACACAAGGCCGTGCAGAATTTCCGCACGCCCGTGCACTTCCACGGGGCGTGGAAAACGCACGGCCCTTTTAGCCAATCTCCATGCCACTCTCTCTATCTCACTTCCAGATCGTCTTAAAAACAAATCATAACCATTTTAGCAAGAAAATGGCGTGTATTATCCATTTCCATCGCGAGTAATTAGTTAGATTCAAATGAAATCGATGAAGAGAGGAGATAAAGGCCTACCGATGAACTGAACCTAAACACCCCTACAATCCACACAATGCTCAATCAATCGACTCGAAGACGACAATAAGAGGGCATGAGAATGTCGGAAAATGCTCTTTGGGCGGCTTAGGGTTATTTGAGGAGAAAGGTGTGACTATTGTATTGGGAGAGCGGACGGTCTTATAACTCCTGGAGATCCACACAGGCGTGCGGGAATCCCCCACGCCCGTGAGCCCTCAAACGAAAGATTCACAGGGGTAGATGCACGCCCCTATGGCTTCACTGGATATCCGAGAAAAATGTTGTACACGCCCGTGCGGAAATTCCGCACGGCCGTGGACATTCACATGCCTAACTCACAGGGGCGGTCACACACCCCTATGTCTTCTCGGGATGGAGAGGACTCCTCTGCAGAGTTTCGCACGGGCGTGCGGAAATTACCCAGGCCCGTGTGTGGTTTACGAGGTCGCTCACAGGGGTGAGTCTACGCCCCTGTGTGCTCTCGGGATAATTCGCCCAACTCTACAGGAATTCACACGCCCGTGCAGAAATTAGCCATGGGCGTGTGACAGTCGCATGATCGTTCACAGGGGCAGCCACACGCCCCTGTGCCATCTCTGGATGAGCTCGCAATAAACACCCACGGGCTTGCGGAAATTACACACGTCCGTGTGTTTTCTCTGGATGACTTAGAGAAATCTGCAAGCTCTGCAGAAATTCTGTGAACATGTTTACACACTCAGAGCCTGCCCTGTTATGCAAAATTTACCAGATAAAAAGATGAAATAGAACCCAAATGACCAAACTTCGCCAATTCCTCATAAAACACGCGATGAATTTTAAAAACCTATAACAAAATCGCAGCACAAGCATCTAAACATTAAGACAGCAACACTTAACAATTTATTCATGTAAACAAACTAAACTAAAAGATAAGAAAACAGTAAACACTTGGGTTGCCTCCCAAGAAGCGCTTGTTTAATGTCAGTAAGCTTGACGTACCTTGCCTTACCTCACGAGGGTTCATGGAGAAAAAATACTTCTCTATTGTCACTTCAAATTTCTCGGCCATGGTATGGTTTCAGCTTATGTCCAGTCATCTTGAATGTGCCCTTCTCTGGATGACTAATCTCAATGGCTCCATGAGGTGAAACTTTGGTTATGGTATACGGACCAGACTACCTGGATTTAAGTTTCCACGGGAATAAACGTAGACGAGAGTTAATTAGTAGCACCTGATCGCCGGCTTTGAAGTCCTTCGGCATTTTAATATGCTTGTCATGCCACTTCCGAATTCTTTCCTTATATATCCTTGCATTCTCATATGCCTTCATCCACCATTCATCTAGCTCATTGAGATGTAATATTCGTTGCTCTCCAGATTTGCGCAAGTCAAAATTCATCACTTTAATTGCCCAATACACTTTGTGCTCTAATTCCACCGGTAAATGGCAAGATTTTCCATACACTGGATTATAGGGAGTGGTCCCTATTGGCTTTTAATATGCTGTTCTATGAGCCCAAAGTGTGTCGTCTAACCTTTCGGACCAATCTCCTTTACCTTGTTCCACTATTTTGGTTAAGATTCTCTTGAGCTCTCTGTTTGTAACCTCCACTTGCCCACTCGTTTACGGATGGTAAGGAGTCGCAAGACGATGATGAACACCATAATGCTTTAACACTTTTGCCAATTGTGTGTTAAAAAAATGGGTTCCCCGATCGCTAATGATAATTCTTAGAGTTCCGAATCGAGCAAACAACTTCTTCAAAAATTTTACCACAGTTCTTGCATCATTAGTTGGAAGAGCCTGGGCTTCCACCCACTTGGAAACATAGTCAACTGCGACCAAAATGTATTGATTGCCATTGGACTTTGGAAATGGTCCCATGAAATTAATTCCCCATACATCAAACACCTCGCAAAATTGCACAGGGTTTTGAGGCATCTCATCCCTTCGTGATAAGTTTCCTGCCCTTTGGCAACTATCACAACGTAAAACGAATTAATGAACATCTTGGAATAAGGTCAGCCAATAGAACCCAGCAGCTAGAACCTTCTCTGCAGTTCGACTTGATGCATAGTGCCCCCCCCACTGGGCCTGAATGACAATGCGCAATGATGCTCCACCCTTCCTCCCTAGAAACACACCTTCGCATCACCTGATCTGCACAAATACGGAACAGGTACGGATCTTCCCAGAAAAAAATTTTTAAGATCACTGAAAAATTTCTTCTTCTGTTGAAAAGCTTAAACCTTGCTTCAATACCCTTCCTGACAGATAATTTGCAAAATCCGCGAACAATGGAGTATCTTTTGATTCTGATTCCTATACTGCATACAGATGTTCTTCAAGGAAGAAATCATTAATTTCCTTGCTTGCTGGTTCTTGCCCCTCACAATCTTCTAATCTCGACAGATGATCGGCAACCACATTTTCTGTCTCTTTTTTATCTTTGATTTCCATATCAAATTCTTGCAACAACAATATCCACCGAATCAATCTAGGCTTCGCATCTGCCTTGTTCATGAGATAACGGAGTGCAGAATGATCTGTGAACACGGTGACATTAGATAAGATGAGATATGGTCTGAATTTATCAAAAGCATACACTACTGCTAATAATTCCTTTTCAGTAGTGGTGTAATTCTCTCGTGCACTTGTGAGAGTCTTGCTAGCATAATAGATCGGTTGAAATTGCTTATTTCTCCTCTGAGCCAAAACTACTCCCACTGCATAATCACTAGCATCACACATTACTTCGAATGGCTCATCCCACTTCGGCCTTGTCAGGATTGGCGCTTGCACTAATTTCTCTTTCAACACATTGAATGCATTCAGACAGTCATTTCTGAAGTCAAAAGGGGTAACCTTCTCCACAAGTTTCGTCAACGGTTGGGAGATTTATGAAAAATCCTTAATAAAAATCCTTAATGACTCAAGAAACTACAGATCCCTTTTACATTCGTAGGTGGAGGAAGCTTGTCAATTATCTCAATCTTCACCTTATCCACCTCCATACCTGCCTGGGAAATCTTATGCCCAAGGATAATGCCCTCTTGCACCATAAAGTGACACTTCTCCCAGTTAAGGACGAGATTCGTCTCCACATCTCACTAGTACTCTTTCCAAATTGTTTAAGCAAGCATCGAAAGAGTCTCCGAACACTAAAAATTCATCCAGGAAAACTTCCATAATATCTTTGAGAAAATCATCAAAAATGGTCGTCATGCAGCGCTGAAACGTTGCAGGGGTGTTACACAACACGAAAGACATTCTTCTATAAGCAAAAGTACCATAAGGCCAAGTAAATGTGGTTTTCTCCTGATCTTCTGGAGCTATTGGGATTTGAAAGTATCCCGATA
Source organism: Dioscorea cayenensis subsp. rotundata (assembly GCF_009730915.1). Taxonomy (NCBI): domain Eukaryota; kingdom Viridiplantae; phylum Streptophyta; class Magnoliopsida; order Dioscoreales; family Dioscoreaceae; genus Dioscorea; species Dioscorea cayenensis. The sequence continues at coordinate 4,221,408 of NC_052490.1, forward strand.
TGCCATTAAGGAAACAGTAGAAATGATGCCCCGCTAGTCGCTCCAACATTTGGTTAATGAATGGCAAAGGAAAGTGATCTTTCCGAGTGACGTCATTTAGTCTTCTATAATCAATGCAAACTCGCCAACCAAGAATCGTCCCTCGTGGGGATTAACTCATTCTGTTCATTCCTCACTACCGTCTATTCCTCCTTTTTCGGGACAACTTGGGTCGGACTCACCCACTTCATCGTCGGATATGGGGTAGATGATTCCCTGCATCCAAAAGTTTTATTACCTCCGCCTTAACAACCTCCTTCATATTCGGGTTTAATCTTCGCTGAGGTTGGATCACAGATTTATAGTCTTCTTCCATTAGGATCTTATGAGTGCAGAATGATGGGTTTATACCCTTAATGTCGGAGATCTTCCATGCGATAGCTGATTTGTGCTTTCTCAACATGCTAACAAGCTTATCCTTATGCTCCGCAGACAAGTTTGAAGCTACAATTATAGGGAGTTTAGAGTCCTCCATTAAGAATGCATATTCCAAATGTGCTGGAAGAGTTTTAAGCTCAAGTTCTGGTGGTTCAACAATTGACGGGCGCAAGCTACCCTCCTTCAATTTATCAATCTCCTCGAAATCATTTGCCTCATGTTCACAGTTACTCTCTTCCTCTTTCACCTGGAAATCTATTTCTTTACAATCTGCAACGGATATCAACGTGTCCATTCCACATAGTTCTACTTTTGAAATAGCAACTCCAACTGAAAAGAGTTCTTGCCTTTGGTCTTGATAGGAAGAATCAAACCGAGCAAGGAGTCTTTCTACACTTTCCTCTAACTGGTCACTCATTGACACTGAAGTGGATTCCTCAAACTGCTTTATTAAATTATCTAATTCACAGTTTTGCCCTTGACTCCTGGTGATGTACTCATCAACCGATTCTTCTAATGGCTGATGAGTTGTACCTTGTTCATAGTGAGAATAACACGACATGTCATGTCGTGCAACTGTTTGAACTTTCTGCTCTACGTGTTCAACCATTCTCATGATAGTGCCAAATGACTCAAACATGTTAATCATTTTCTGTGACAAGAAGAAATAAAGAAAAGTTAGAACAATGATAGAATAAGAAGATATGAAATAGAATGTATGGTGGAATAGCTAAGAAGATAACGTGCAAAGTATCTCTAAACGCCTACTCCCCGGCAACGGCGGCAAAAACTTGACAAGGTCCCCTTGCGTATATCCTGCAAGAGCACGGGTTTGTCGAAGTAATAATCCCGGGTGAGCGGGTATCGAATCCAAAGGGAGTAGGGAGTAAAAACACTTAATTCGATTCTTAGCTATGAGGAAGATCAACAGTGATAAGTGTGGAAATGATTCAATTCTCAACAATAAAGTCAACAAGTAAGAGAGCAAAAGTAAAGAAGGAGGTAAGGCAATCGATAAATATGGGGTACTCGGATAATGCTCCGCCTAGGATAATCATTTCAAGTGCAAGAACCCTCTATTATGCTTTGTAATCAATACAATAGTGAGTCATGGAAATCCTTAATTACATAGTCCCAAATCTAAGGTCAACTATGCCTAACTCTATGCATGTCCCGGAGGAGAAATCGAACAATCTCAACACCTCGCACTCGCATAGAGTTGCAATGAGCTCTAGGGATTGCAAGTGATAAATCTCTTCCTAATTATAGACCTAACCCTTTGGTCCAGGTGGAAGGTCCCTAACCACGATTAAGCCCTAGATACTAAGATCACCTCAACACTTCACTCCATTGCACGCGTAACTAAGCCCCAGTAGAGGGTCATCCCTTCGGCCATTCACTCTATTATGGCCGCAAAAAACTCGAGGAACAAAGGTAGAATCTATCACATCGGAGGGGAAAGGGGATGCTCCTGTAACTCTCGACTCACACTCTCAACCCTCTCCAACCTAGCTTTGTCTAACGCTCGTGGTGTGTCACTCACTCACAAGGTTACCAACAAGAACTCTCAACCCTAGTGTCACTCTAGGGGAAATGTTCATACAATCAAGCATTCAAGGTTGGAACTCACAATAAACATCAATTTATTGAAAGCATAGTAAAGAAGTTCAATGAAACGAATACATCCTAGGGTTCACAATTATCCAAGTACCCACAAGGGGTTTAGCTCTCCATGGAGCTAAGTACAATAAAAAAAATAGAATGTAAAAGCAATAAATCCATAGAGAAACCCCCTCGATGATCGTGTTGATGGTCTTGTGGAGAGTCCTCTACTCGTCGCAAGGGATCCTTTGTCCGGCCTAGGATACACCTCGTCGGATCGATGCCGATGAAAACTCTCCCAATAACCTTCTTCCAAACGACGCACGATGTCGGAGCCGTAGAACCTCTCCAAAACCCTAGCCAATACCCCTCAAAACCCTAGCCGAAGCCCTCTCGCAAGTTGGGGAAAAGATGGAGAAAATAATAGAAAAATCGGGGCTGAATCGGCTTTAAATAGGGCTGGAATCGGGCAACTCCACGGGCGTGCATAATTTCCACACGCCCGTGTAGATTCTCTGTTTCTCTGTTTTCTCGGCCGGGTGTGAACTGTGCTGCTACAGTATATACTACAGTGTTGCTATAGTGCTCTTCTACATTATTTGACTTAAATAGCTTCGCAAATCCATACTTTCATTGGGGTAAAGCAAACGGGCACACGTTCACGTCTTGGATAACTTGCTTCTTCAATGATATACATGTTGGTGGAGCTCTTGTTCTATGTGCATAAGTCGGAATGCTCGAGTGTGACTACCTTTGTGCCCCTCCAATTGGATGTGCCCACTCCCATACGAGGAGGTTGGCACACACTCTAGCACCTCACACCTGACCTATGTCTTCGCATTTGAACCTTAGCAAGATTTCCTCCAAAATAGGTGCATTATGATCCACATTGGCCTCTTTCCTTCATACTCGGCCTGACAACCCTACCTGCATAAAAGAACATAAAAAACACACACATTAGTGTAAAAACCCGAGAAAAGTAATGCTCAACATAAGGAATGAACGCTTCGCATTCATATCGCACAAGCACTTATCAGAGCCATTAGTATAAGAAAAAATAGGATTAGAATTTTTGATTTAAAACCAAAAAATAGTCGACATTTCCAAAAAACAATTTATGGTTACTGTTTTAATTAAAAAATAGAAGACATTCCGAAATGAAAACAAAAGATTAGGGTTTCGATCCTAAAAGTGGAAACATTCCAAAAAGGAAACATAGGATTAGGATTTTAATAAAAAATGAGAGGCAATACGCAAAGAAAACATATGAGAAATTACAAAAAGAAAACATACAATTATCAGTTTTCAAGAAAAAAACCCTAACCTACTTTTTCTTTTCAACACTGATAAATATGAGACATTAAGATTAGAAAACCTAGGATTTGGGTTTTGTTTGCAAAATAACATATATTATAAAAACAAAACATAGGATTACGATTTTGATACAAATATAGTAGCCATTCCAAAGAAAAACATATGATTAGAGTTTTGAATGAAAAATAAGAGACATTACAATAAGAAAGCATAGGATTAATGTTTCGATTAAAAAATATAAGACATTACAATTATCGTGTGCTTAAATGTTTATGGCGAAGTTGTTGGTCGTTTGAGTGAATTTTTCACTTTTTTTCCTGGTATATTTTGCATGATAAGGCAGGCTCTGAGTGTATTGATATGTTCAGGAATTTTCTGCAAAGCCTGTAGAGTTTTCTAAAGGCATCCAGAGAAAACGGATGGCCGTGTGGAATTTCCACATGCCCATGGGTCTCTACTATGAGCTCACCCCGAGAGGACACAGGTGCATGGACTCCCCCCTATGAACCACCTTGTGACGGTCCACGCCCGTGGGTAATTTCCACAAGGGTGTGGACTTGCCCTGTGGATGACCCTGTGATAAACACACGGGCGTGGGTAATTTCTGCATGCCCATGTGGATCTCTGAAAAAGAGCTCTATTCCATCCTAAGAATACACAGAGTTGTGCGAGTGCCCCTCTGAGCTAGTCTTGTGAAGGTCCACGCCCGTGTGGAATTTTCGCACGAGCATGTGAAACACTTAGAGATTTTTCTCGGATGGATAGAGAAGCCACAGGGGCATGCGTCTATCCCTGTGGGTCGGGCACACGGGCGTGGGTAATTTCCACAAGCCCGTGTGGTTGTGCAGAATTCCTTGGGTTTCTTCTTTATTATACTTCCAATCTCTCCGAGAACACCTTTTATCATTCTCCCGACCTCGCATCGCTGATTTATAGGGATTTTTGCTTGATTTATTGGCCGATTTTGAAGTTTGTATCTTCATCTTGCCGTAAGCCTTTAATCCCTCTTTTATTTGCCATTTCTCATTCTCATTGGATTAAAACTGGTGGTTACGCTTCAGTTTTCCTCTAGAAGGGTAATTGCATGCTTAGAAGCAGTTTAGAAACATTTTGGAGCCGTATATTTAAATTCTTGGTGCACAGCCGTGCGGTTTTCACGCCCGTGGATCCACACGAGCGTGGGGAATTTTTGCACGACCATGTGGATTTTTGCACTATAATTTTTGCACTCCCGTGGATCCTAAGCTTCCACACGAGTTTCTTTGATATGGCACCCCGATCGAAGAAGCAAGCTAATAAGCGCACGCGTGAGCCATCCCCTGAGCTAGAGAACATGAGATTCGCTGTCCCCGAGCACCATATCCGATTTGAGAGATTGTGGAAGCTTAGGATCGGACACTCTTGCTTCCTAGACACGAGCATATTACAGGAGAAACTGCATGGAGACGAGTTTGCTGATGAGGTTGAGGATCTCATCTCAGTAGGAGGTTAGAGGTAGTTATTGTTGATTAGAGAGCTTATCATCCGTACTCTTACACTTAAGATGTTATCATCATTTGATTTTGACCGATCTTATGGTAGAATTGACAGTGTCGATGCTATACAGTTTAGAGTACTCGGACATCACTACAACATGAGTGTGGCACAGTTTTCAACTCGGTTGGTACTGTATGAGAAGCGATTCACCGACATTGAGGAGTATGATCAAGTACCGACAGACTGTCTAGGTAGCTTGACTTCTCAGAGAGCATACAACACTCTTTGTTGCCAAGGACTGTACAAGCCTGGAGTGTCCAAGACCACGCGCCTTCCCCAACCAGCCTATTGTTATCTGCATGCCATCCTGAGTTGGTTGGTGAACGGCCATGGTGAAAGCATGGGAATACTGAGTCGGCAGGAGTTGTTATATTTGTATTTGATGGTGCAGCGATAGCCGCTTCATTTGGGACATGTTTTAGCTGAGTATTTGTATCACCATTGCTAGTATGGCAAAGTGGGTGTCATTTTCTCAGGCCCGTACATTACCAGACTCATCCTTGGCATGGTAGGTCTACTGGACGCCATTCATAGGGCTGAGAAGATGACCATCCCTTCACTGTTAGGCCTGGATATACTGAGATTGATGGGATTGGTGCGCAGATACAGTCTTGGTGTGTTTATATTGGCTACACCTTCTCAAGATGTAGCAGAGAAAGGAGATGACACTACAGAAGATCCTCAGCCGGTTCCTGAGCCTCAGCACAGGAGCCACCTCTGGTGTACATGATTGATTTGAGAGGCTTGAGAGCCTATGACCGAGATCACTGAGGTTCGTGCGATGTAGGTTGCACAGCACGCAGAGGTGATGGTGTGTCTCGACACTTTACAGCAGTTATTAGAGCGAGACATCGCCTTACCCTCTATCATGAGACCAAAAACTCCTCAGGCTTCACCAGTACCAGTCGATCCACCAGTTTCAGCATCTTCACCAATAGTAGCAATAGAGGAGCCCTAGACAGACACTGATGCTTGATGCATCTTTTCTTTCCTTTATTTTTGCATTTTCGTAGTCCATTTCCATATTTTATTATGGACTTCTATATTCAGAGAGGATCCTCCTTCTTAGTTTATCTTTTATTTTTGTTTTTGTCTCGAGTTATATTCCATTGCTCTATCTTTTATATACTTGAGTTAATTTGGTTTTTGTTAATTGAGCTTCACTGAACCCCTTTGTGTATGCGTGCAGATGGTCTTGTCAGTATGAGAATTGAGAACTAGTCATGGACACAGCCAATGTGGGCCATGTGTGTTTCACAACCCGTTGGAACTTTACTCCCAAGGATTTAGCTCCATCAAATGCAACATTAGGAGTCAAGGGAGTATTGTTTCAATTGCCCACTCCCACATATTTTCTTGATTGCTATACTTTCTATTGTGCTTGCATGTGTCCATTGAGGACAATGTACATCTTAAGTATGGGGGGAGTTCACTTTGCACATGTCCTTTACACAAGTTTTGATTGACATACATGCTCAAGTAGTAAATGGCGGTTCACCTTAGTTGCAATGTTTGTATTCTTGAGTTAGGATAAGTTTTAACATTGAATGTTCTCATGCTTTAGTTTTTATTTGAATTTCTAGGAACTTTTGCCCGATTAATATTTCTGCACCACTCACTCATGAAACTCTTTTAGAAACTCAAGTTCGATGTTTAAGGAACTAATTAGTTTTGTTTCTTGTTCTATTTTGATGAAAAAATAGATTGTTTAGTTGTGCATTGGGGTGGAAAGAGCAACGACCTATGAAGTATGAAGCTACTCTCATAAGTCGGATACTAGTTATGCCATAACAAGACATTCTGGAAAGAAAATATAGGATTAGGGTTTCAACTAAAAGATAGGAGACATTCTAAAAAGAAAACATATGTTTAGGATTTTGATTGAAAAATATGAGACATTACAATAAGAAAAAAACATATGATTTGGGTTTTTATTAAAAACTAAAAAATAGTGGGTATTCCAAAAAGAAAACATAGGATTAGAGTTTTTATTAAAAAATAGGAGACATTTCTATAATGAAACATAGGATTAGGGTTTTAATTGAAAAATAAGACAATTTACTATAACCAAACATACGATTATGGTTTTGAAAGAAAAATGGAGACATTACTATAAAAAAAAGCATAGGATTAGAGTTTTGATTAAAAAATAGTAGACATTCAAAAAGAAAAATAGGATTAGGGTTTTGATTGAAAAATATGAGACATTTCGAAAAGAAAACATAGTATTATTGTTTTGATTGAAAAATCAGAGATATTACTATAATAAAACATTGGGTTAGGGTTTCGATTAAAAACAAAAAATAGGGCACATTTCCAAAAGAAAACATAGGATTAGAGTTTTTTTATTAAAAAATAGGAGACATTCCTAAAATAAATCAAAGAATTAGTGTTTTGATTGATAAATGGAAAGCATTGCAAAAAGAAAATATAGGATTATGGTTTTGATTCAAATATAGTAACCATTCTAATTAAAAAAAAACATACGATTAGGGTTTTGATTGAAAAATAGGAGACATTATTATAATAAAACATTGGATTAGGGTTTTGATTATAAATTTAAAATAGGGCACATTTCTAAAAGAAGACGTAGGGCTATTGTTTTTATTTAATAATAGGAGACACTCTGAAAAGTAAACAAATAATTAATGTCTTGATCGAAAAATAGGAGGCATTCTAAAAAGCAAACATAGGATTAGGATTTTGATTCAAATAGAGCAAGAATTTCTAAATGAAAACATAAGAATAGTGTTTTGATTGAGAAGTAGGAGACATTAACATAAGAAAACATAGAATTAAGGGTTTGATACAAAGGTTATAAACATTCCAAAAAGAAAACAAATGATTAGGGTTTTGATTCAAATATAGTAGGCGTTCCGAAAAGAAAACATAGCATTATGGCCATGATTGATAATAGATTATATTACTATAAGAAAAAGTAGAATTAGGGTTTTAATTCAAAAATAGTAGATATTCAAAAAGAACACATAGGATTATGGTTATGAGTGAAAAACATGAGGCATTGAGAAAAGAAAAAAACATAACATTAGAGTTTTGATTGAAAGATATGAGACATTCCGAAAAAAACATCAAATTAAGGTTTTGATTATATATTAGCAAATATTCCCAAAACAAAATATAGGATTATGGTTTTGATTAAAAAACAAATGAGGCATTATGAAAAAATTAGGTTTTTATTGCAAACCATAAAAGTAGGACACATTCTGAACAGAAAACATAGTATTAGGGTATTGATTCAAAAACAACAGACATTCCTAAAAGAAAAGAAAGGATTAGGTTTTTGATTGACAATAGGAGACATTCTTAAAAAAAACATAGGTTAGGGTTTTGATTCAAAACTGATAAATAGGAGTTATTAAGACAAAAAAAAACATAGGATTTGGGTTTTCTTTGCAAAATAGGGGACATTCCGAAAAGTAAAACATATGATTACAAGTTTGATTCAAATATAGTAGGCATTATGAAAAGAAAACATAGGATTGGATTTTTTATTAAAAAAAGGAGACATTACTATAAGAAAAATATAAGATTAGTGTTTTGATTCAAAAATAGCAGCATTCCGAAAAACGAAAGGTAGGATTGGGGTTTTAATTAAAATATATTTGCCATTCTGAAAAGAAAACATAAAATTGGGGTTTTAATTAAAAAGTAGAAGCTATTAAAAAAAGTTAGGATTATGATTTTGATTAAAAAATATAAGACATTAACACATAGCATTCTGGTTTTGTTTATAAAATAGAGACGTTAAAAAAAGAAAACATAGGATTAGGGGTTTCATTCAAATATAGTAGACATTGCAAAACTGGAAATAGGTCACATTTCTAGAAGAAGACATAGGATTAATGTTTTTATTTAATAATAGGAGACATTTTGAAAAAAAAATAATGAATTAATGTCTTCATCAAAAAATAGGAGGCATTCTAAAAAGCAAACATAGGATTAGGGTTTTGATTCAAATATAGTTGGCATTCCGTAAAGAAAACATAGGGATTAGGGTTTTTGATTGGATAGTTAAATTTCGAAAAACCTATGGAGTAGCATTTACTATAAAAAATAGGACACATTCTAAAAAGGAGAATTAGTGGTTTTTGATTGAAAAACATTGAGAAGATTACAATAAGAAAAACATGAGGATTATGATTTTTGGTTTAAATAAAGTAGAAATTTCATAAAAAGGAAATATAGGAGTAGGGGTTTTGATTGAATGTAAAATAGGAGACATAACTATAAGAAAACATAAGACTAGGATTTTTATTAAAAAATAGTAGACATTAAGAAGAGAAAATGAAGGATTATGGTTTCGATTCATATATAGTAGGGATTCCAAATAAAAACATAGCATTAGTGTTTTGACTAAAAAATATGGGATTTTAGTATAAGAAAACATAGGATTATGTTTTTGATTAAAAAATAGTAGACATCCTGAAAAGAACATATATGATTAGTGTTTTGATAAAAAAATAGGAGGCATTTAGAAAATAAAACATATGATTAGGGTCTTCACAGGAAAAATGAGACATTATGAAAAACATCGGATTATGATTTTGATTAATAATTAGCAGACATTCCCAAAACAAAAGATAGAAGTAGTGTTTTGATTCAAAAACGAGACATTCCAAAAAAAAAATAAATTAGTTTTGATTAAACCTAAAAAATAAGACACATTCCGAAAAGGAACAAAGGATTTGGGTTTTGAATGAAAAATAGGACACATTTTGAAAAGAAAACATTAGATTAGTGTTTTGATTTAAAAATAGCAGACATTCCGAAAAGAAAAGAAAGGATTAGATTTTTTATTGAAAAATAGGAGACATTCCAAAAAGAAAACACAGGCTAAGATTTTGATTCAAAACTGCTAAATAGGAGACATTAAGAAAAGAAAAAATAATATTCGGGTTTTGATTGAAAGATAAGAGACATTCGAAAAGGAAACATAACATTAGTGTTTTCATTCAGAAATAGCAGATATTCCAAAAGGAAAAAAAAGATTAGGGTTTCGAATTAAAAATAGAAGACATTTCAAAAAAACAAAGGATTATGGTTTTGGTTCAAAACATAAAATGGGACACATAACAAGAAGAAAACATAGGATTAAAGTTTTGATTTAAAAATAAAATATATTCTTAAAACAAATAAAACAATTAGGTTTTTGATTGAAAAATAGGAGGCATTCTGAAAAGAAAAAATATGTTAGGATTTTCATCCAAAACTTGATAAATAGGAGACATAAGAAAAGAGAACATAGGATTCAGGTTTTGGTTGAAAGATAGGAGACATTCAAAAAATAAAACATAGAATTATGTTTTTGATTCAAATATACTAGGCATTCCGAAAAGAAGACATAGGATTATTGTTTTGATTGAAAAATAGGAAACATTAGTATAAGAAAACATAGGATTAGTGTTTCGAATGAAAAATTAGCAGATAATACAAAATCATAAGTTTTCTTTTCAGAATAGTAGACAAGAAAACATATGGTTTGGGTTTTGATTGGAAAAATATGAGACATTACAAAAAGTAAACATAGGACTAGGGTTTTGATTGAAAAATATTATGCATTCCAAAAAAACATAAGATTAGGGTTTTGATTGAAAAATATAGAAGACATTACTATAATAAAATATAGGATTTGTGTTTTGAATGAAAAATAGGACACTTTCTGAAAAGAAAACATACGATTTGGGTTTGTGATTCAAAAATTGCTTACATTCCAAAAGGAAAAAGAAAAAGGGATTAGGGTTTTGACTAAAAAATAGAAGACATTTTTGAAAAAACATAGGTTAGTCTTTTGATTCAAAATCTGATAAATAAGGAGACATTAAGAAAGGAAAACATAGTATTCTTGTTTTGATTGAAAGATAGGAAACATTCCTTAAAGAAAAATCGGATTAGGGTTTTGATTCAAAAATAGTAGACATTGTGAAAAGAAATGAGAGGATTACGGTTTTGATTCAAAAATAGAAGACATTCTGAAAAGAAAACAAAGTATTATTGTTTTGATTCAAACAATGGATTAGGGGTTTGATTAAAAAATAAGAGACATTTCTATAAGAAAAAATAGGATTAAGGTTTTGATTGAAAAATAAGAGACATTATTATAAGAAAACATAGGTTTAGTGTTTTGAATGAAAAATGGGAGACATTGTCATACATATGGATTAGGGTTTTTGATTGAAAAAAATATGAAAACATTCTAAAAATAAAAACATATTATTAGGGTTTTGATTGAAATATAGTAGGCAATCCGAAAAAGAAAACATAGGATTATGGGCATTATATAAGAAAAAGCATTGGATTTTGATTTTTGATTAAAAAAATTTATAAAAAAATAGGGGACATTTTTTTTAAAAAGGAAAAGCATAGAATTAGGGTTTTTAATTCAAAAAAATAGGAGACATTCCTATAATAAAACATAAGATTAGGGTATTGAATCAAAAGTAGTAGACATTCCGAAAAAGAAAACATAGGATTAGGGTTTTGATTAAAATATATGAGACATTATGAAAATAAAATATATGATTATTATTTTGATTAAAAAAATAATAGGTACATTTCCCAAAAAGAAAACATTATATTAAGCTTTTGATTCAAAAAAATAGGAGGCATTCTAAAAAGAAAAACCTAGTATTAGGGATTTTTGATTGTAAAAATATGAGATATTCAAAAAAAGAAAAAACATAGGGATTGGGGGTATTTGATTGAAAAATAGTAGGAATTTGATTCAAAGAAAAATATAGGAATGGGGTTTTTGATTGAAAAAAATAGGAGCTATTACTACAAGAAAACATAGAATTAGTGTTTTGAATGAAAAATAGGAGACATTACTATAAGAAAACATAGGACTAGGGTTTTGATTCAAAAATAGTAGACATTATGAAAAGAAAATGAAGGATTATGGCTTTTGATTCAAATATAGTAGGCATTCCAAATAAAAACACAGCATTAGTGTTTTTATTGAAAAATAGGAGATTTTACTATAAGAAAAACATAGAATTAGGGTTTTGATTAAAAAAATAGTAGACATTTTGAAAAGAACATATATGATTAGTGTTTTGATTAAAAAATAGGAGGCATTCAAAAAATAAAACATACGATTAGGGTCTTTGATAGAAAAAAAATGAGACATTATGAGAAAATATCGGATTACTGTTTTGATTAATAATTAGTAGACATTCCCAAAACAAAATATAGGATTAGTGTTTTGATTGAAAAATGAGACATTAAAAAAAGAAACAAAGTAGTTTGGATTAAACCTGAAAAATAAGACACATTCCGAAAAGAAAACAAAAAGATTTGGGTTTTAATTAAAAAATAGTAGACATTCGAAAAAAAAAAAGAGAAAGGATTAGATTTTTATTTAAAAAATAGGAGACATTCCAAAAACAAAACATAGGTTAGGGTTTTAATTCAAAATTTATAAATAGGTGACATTAAGGTAAGAAAACAAAGTACTCAGGGTTTGTTTGCAAAATAGTAGACATTCCAAAGAGAAAAAACATAGGATTAGGGATTTAATTGAAAAATAGGAGACATTACTATAATAAAGCACAGGATTAGGGTATTAATCCAAAAAATAGTAGACATTCAGAAAAAGAAAGCATGGCACTAGTGTTTTGATTGGAATATAGTGGCCATTCAAAGAAGAGGACATAGGATTAGGGTTTTAATTGAAAAATATGTGACATTTCAAAAAAAATAACATAGGATTAAGGTATTGATTAAAAAATAGGAGACATTACTATAATAAAACATAGGATTAGGATTTTTATTCAAATCCGAAAAATTAGGGACATTTCCTAAATAAAACATAGGATTAGGGTTTTTATTCAAATATAGAAGGCATTCAAAAAAGAAAACACAGGTTTAGAATTTTGATTGAAAGATAGGAGACATTCCATAAAGTAAAGGAAGAATTAGATTTTCGATTGAAAAGTATGAGACATTCCGAAAAGAAAACATAGAATTAGGCTATTTATTGAAAAATATAAGGCATTCTAAAAAGAAAACATAGGATTGTTGTTTTGATTGAAATATAGGAGATATTACTATAAGAAAACATATGATTAGGTTTTTGAATGAAAAATAGTACACATTCCGATAAAAACATAGGATTAGTTTTTTGATTAAAAAATAGTAGGCATTCCTAAAAGAAGAAATGATTATTTTTTTATTTAAAAATAGGAGACATTCCAAAAATAAAACATAGATTAGGGTTTTGATTCAAAACTGATAAATAAGAGACATTAAGAAAAATATATAGCATTCGGGTTTTGATAGAAAGATAGGAGACATTTAGGAAAAAAGCACATAAGATTAGGATTTTGATTCAAAAATTGTACACATTCGAAAAGAAAAGAGAGTATTACGGTTTTGATTAAAAAATAGGAGACATTATGAAAAGAAAACAAACTATTAGGATTTTTTTTACAAAATCAGAAAAAATCGTACACATTCCCAAAAGACAACATAGGATTAATGTTTTATTCAAAATAGAGGACATTCCCCCAAAAAAGAAAGGATTAGGTTTTTTATTGAAAAATAGAGATATTCTAAAAGAAAACATAGGTTACGGCTTTGATTCAAAACTGATAAATAGGAGATATTATGAAAAAAAATATAAAATTCATTTTTGATTGAAAGATAGGTGACATTCCAAAAAGAAAATGAAGGATTAGGGTTTTGATTCAAATATAGCAGGCCTTCCAATACAAAACATAGGGATCGTTTCCTGACAAAATAATGAACAGTGACATTAAAGAGTCGATGGGATTAGGGGTTTGCATCAAAATGGCTATTACATTCCTGAGAGAGAAAGGATTAGGTGATTGAAAAATAGGACACGTCTACTGTAGAAAAAGAAAAGAAGGATTAGGGTATTGATCCAAAAATAGTTGCCATTCAGAAAAGAAAGCATGGGACTAGGGTTTTGATTGAAATATAGTGGCCATTCGGAGAAAAAGACAAAGGATTAGGGTTTTAATTGAAAAATATGTGACATTTAAAAAAGATAACATAGGATTAGGGTATTGATTAAAAAATAGGAGACACTACTATAATAAAACATAGAATTAGTATTTTTATTAAAATCCAAAATATTGGGGACATTTCCAAAAAGAAAACATAGGATTAGGGTTTTTATTCAAAAATAGAAGGCAATCAAAGAAGAAAACAGTGGTTTAGGATTTTGATTGAAAAATAAAGAAATAATTAGATTTTTCATTGAAAAATATGAGACATTCCGAAAAGAAAACATAGGATTAGGGTATTTATTGAAAAATAGTGGGCATTCCAAAAAGAAAACATAAAATTGTTGTTTGATTGAAAAATAGGAGACATTACTATGAAAGCGTTGGGGATTAGGTTTTTGGATGAAAAATAGTACATATTTTAAAGTAAAGCGTATGTTAGTTTTGATTAAAGTGGGTATTCTTAAAAGATAATGATTATTTTTATTGAAAATGAGATATTGAAAAATAAAATTGATGGGGTTTTGTGATTAGGGTTTTGATTGAAAAATTTGTAGGCGTTATGAAAGGAAAAGAGTATTATTGTTTTGATTAAAAATAGGAGACATTTGAAAAGATAAATTATTAGGGTTTGTTAAAAAGTGTTAAATAGTACATTAAAAAGAAGACATTGGATTAATGTTTTATTGAAAATAGGGGCATTCAAAAAAAAAAAGATTAGGATTTTATTGAAAAATGGGATATTCTAAAAAGAAAATATGGGTTGTGTTTTGATTCAAAAGAGATGAATGGAATTTTGAAATGAAAACATATTATTGTTTTTGATTGAGATATGAGACATTCTAAAAAGAAAGTATTGAATGTTTTTATTAAAATATAGAGGACTTGAGAAAGAAAACATTGGTTTTTGGTTTAAAATTATAGGAATTAATATAAGAAAACATGGGATTAGTGTTTTGCATGAAGTGTTACGTTCGAGGAAATAAAAATTAGTTTCTTGATTGAAAAATAGGATATATTTTAGAGAAAAAGTATTAGGGTTTGATTAATGTGCCGAGATTTCGAAAGAAAATTGTTAGGGTTTTAATTGAAAAGTATTTGAATTCCGAAATGAAACATAGTGTTATTATTTTGATTGAAATGGTAGCCGTTCTATAAAGAAATATTGGATTATGGTTTTTGTGAATATTAGGATATTACTTTATGAAAACATGGGATTAGGGTTTTGATTAATAAAAATGTAGGCTTCTTGATAAGAAATATATGGATTATGGGTTTGATTGAAAGTATTAGATGTTTTAGAAAAAGAAGCATGGTATTGGGTTTTTGATTGGTGTATAGGATATTTCAAAAATTAATATAGTTTAGGTTTTGATTGAAAATATGGGATTAGGATTTTATTAAAATTGGGTTTGTTTGTTTTGTTTGATTAAAATAGGGAGTTATCAGAAGAAGACATAGATTTGGTTTTTATTAAGAAATGAAATTTTAAAAAAAAACATAAGTTTGTGTTTTTGTTAAAAATTATGGTTATTGAGAAAAGAAAATATAGGATTAGGGTTTTGTTTTTCAAAATGAGGAACATTACCAAAAGAAAATATAGGATTAGGGTTTGTTGAAATATAGTGAAGCATTCCGAAAAACATGGATTATCATTTTGATTGAAAATAAGGAACGTACGATGAGAAAAAAGCAATTACAGTTTTGCTTTCGAACAAATAACAAACAAACATTACTATAGGAAAATATAACAATAGGGTTTTGAATGAAAAATGGGAGACATTACTATAAAAATATAGGATTAGGATTTTGGTGAAAAAAGTGAGTCATTCACAAAAGAAATATTGGCACTGAGGTTAGAGGGGTGTGGGACATTTAAGCTAATAGTATCAATTTTCTTTATTGATGTTCTCAGTCTGTGAGGCTGGTGTTGACGGTCGAGCTGGGCTCGCGGTCGACGTCAGGCTGTTCTTTCGGGAACCGTGATGACCCCGAGCAAGGCAAATCCTCTTTCTCAGCTCATAACTGGCTGGGTGTCCTGTGTTTTGTGAGGTGAGCCTGATCAGGGATGTTTCAGATCAGTGTGTTTTTGTGCACGGATCAGGCTGTTTGATCAGACGTTTTGTTTGGTGTCGGCCTCGGTCAGACCCGTGGTCTGTGTTCACTCAGGTGCAGGGGTCGGTTCGACAGTGAGGTTCGGAGATCGGCTGCTGGTGGAGCAGTCGCTGTTTCTTTGGGCAGATCAAGACAGCTGGTTTCTTGGGCTGCTGTCTGTTTTCAGTCAAGCCT
>NC_052490.1:4238552-4272697 GCF_009730915.1 Dioscorea cayenensis subsp. rotundata
TTTGATAATACTTTGTATTTTCTAGACACTACTGATGAGATTGTTGATGAATATATGTAGAAAATGTTCAATCCTGACCCCTACGAGGGTTTGTTCGACCAAGAGGAGGAAAATGAAGAAGTAATGATGCTTGGCTTCACAGAAGAAGTACCATCTACTTTGGGGATCCTGAAGAAGGTGCTTCGGAAGATGAAGAGGGCGAGGAGATGCGAATGGAAACGCTCCAAGGCTGTTAGAAATGTGCATGAGCTGAACAAGTTGGATGAACCATTGCTAGGTTGTCCCAAGCCCGTTAACACTCCCTCCACCTTCAAGAGACTTTGCTCTTCATGCTTTCAAGCCATGGGTAATAAGGCAACCTTCATCTATGAACCTCCGTGAGGTAAGACAAGGTACGTCAAGCTTAGTGACGTAAAACAAGAGCTTCTTGGGAGGCAACCCAAGTGTTTACTGTTTTTCTTAGTTGTTAGTTTAGTTTTTGCATGAATAACTTGTCGAGTGTTGGTGTCTTGATTTTTAGATGCTTCTGCTGTGTATTGTATTGTGGATTTTAATGTCATCGTATGTTTTAATGAGGATTTGGCAAAGTTTAAGTAGATTGAGCTTGTTTTTAATGTTTTCTGCTGGTGTATTTTGCATAAAAGGGCAAGCTCTAAATGTGTACACATATTTAGGAAATTTCTGCAGAGCCTGCAGAGTTTTCTAAATTATCCAGAGGAAACGCACGGGCGTGTGGAATTTACGCATGCCCATGGAGTTGTATTGCGAGCTCATCCAGAGAAGGCACAGGGGAGTAGACACGCCCCTGTGAGTGACCTTGTGATGGTACACGCCCGTGTATAATTTCCGCATGGGCATACACCTTCTTGCATAAACTTAGCAAATTATCCCGAGGGCATACAGGGGCGTTGACTCTCCCATGTGGGTGAACTTGTGAAAAATGCACTGTCGTCGGTAATTTCTGCCCGCCCGTGCGGATCTCTGTAGATGAGCTCTCTCTTTCCTGAAAAGATACAGGGGCGTGCGGCTGCTCCTATGAGTTGGGCTTGTGAATGTCCACGCCCGTGCGAAATTTCCGCACGGGTGTACGAAACTCTTAGAGATTCTTTTGGTTGAACAGAGAAGTAACAGGGGTGTGTGGCTACCCCTGTGGGTCGGGCACACGGCCATGGGAATTTTTCGCACGCCCATGCGGTTGCATTCAGAGACAAAGTGAGTGTTTTTTTCGTGAGAGTGCATGTGGGCATGCATCTTGCCCCCGGAAGCTCTTTGTGGAGCCGCGACGCAGGTGGTAATTTTCGCACGCCCGTGCGGATGTACAAAATGGCAAGAGGCACGAGTTCTTTTAAAAGGATCATCATTTCTTCTCTTCTTCACACTTTCCATTCATTCGTAAGCACACTCACACTTTCTCCAGATTTCGTATTGCCAATTTGGAGGGATTTTTACTTGGTATTCCGGCCAATTCAAAGTTTTTTCATCTCACCTCATCAATAAGCCCTTATATTTGTTTTTCTTCATCAAATCATGAATTTAATCGATGAAACTGGTCAATTATGCTTTGTTCCTACAATTAGAATGATTATACATGTTCAGAACGGAGTTAAAAAGAATTTAAAAGTGTATTAATGGATTTTTGTGGCACGGCCGTGCGTTTGTTCACGTCCCGTGGATCCACACGGGCGTGCGGAAATTCCACATGATTGTGTCGATTTCTATAGCATTACTCAATTAACTTGTTTGATCGAGTTTCTTTCAAATTTTGCAGTTAATGGCACCTCGGTCAAAGAAGCAAGCTGATAAATAGCCGCATGAGACATCTCCCGAACTGGAGAACATGAGTTTTACCATTCCCGAGCATCAGGTGAGGCTTGAGCGTCAGACTACTCTCAGAATTGGTCATACCAGATTTCCCGACGTGAGCACAATTATGGAAATTCAGTGGGTAGAGGGTATTGAAGACGAAATCGAGGACATGCTTGCGGTTGGCAGCTGGGACCATTTACTATCAATCAGAGATCCTGCCATCCACGCACTAACACTCGAGGTGCTCGCCACGTTCGAGTTCAATCCCTCATATTTCAGTTTCAACAGTGTTAGTGCAATTCAGTTCAGAGCACTCGGACAGAATCATAGCTTGAGCATGGCTTAGTTTGCAATCGTGATGGAGTTATATGATGTAGCTTATACAAAGACAGGAGTATGAGCAATGCCCATAGATTATCCCCGGGAGTTTAACTTGGCAAAGCATGCAGTAGCATAGTGTGTGTGTGGATAGGGGCGTGATGAGGTTGGGGGTTTCAAGGCCACTTGCCTCCCTGCGTGAATTATAGATACATTCATGTTGTTCTAAGTAGGTCAGTGAGCGGGTGAGGTGATAGTACTAGTGTGCTTAGCTGATAGGAGCTTTTATATTTGTACTCTATGGTGCGGCGCAAACCGATACATTTAGGGCATATATTGGCAGAGTATATGATAAGTCCTTGTGTGTTAAGAATGTGAAGTGTTCTTTCTTTACAATAAGCATTACTTTTATCAGATTTAAGCGTTAATACATGTGTATTTGTGTTCTTTTGCGCAGGCAGGGTTGTGAAGCTATGTTTTAAGAAAAGAAGCCAAAAGTAGATCGCGAATGAACTATTTGATGAAATCTTGGAAGAAACAAACGCGAAGACACAAGTTGGGCTCAAAGATACATAAATATGTGCCAACCTCCATGTATTCAAGCAATTACAAAGATTTGGAGGGTCACAATGGCAGACACATTTGCGTATCCCGTCTTGTGCATTGATAGCAAGATCTTTACCAATTTACCTATTTATTAAAGAAGGAACGTAATCTACACCATAAACGTGTGCCCGCTTTATGTCGACTTAATAAAAAAAGTGCATTCGGGAGTGTTTTTTTGGCGAATCATGCAGAGCATAAAATGTAGTAAATCACTTAATCAATTTACTATAGAAGGTACTATTCATAGCCCGCAGAAAATCAAAAATTCAGAGAATCCACACGGGCGTGTGGAAATTCCACATGCCCATGTGAAAATTCCACAGGGCCATATGGATGCCCGATTCTAGCCATTTAAAAGCCACAATTCAGCCCTGATTTCTCCATCTTTTCACGTATCTAGGGTTTGGAGAAGCTTTGGTAAGGCTTTGTAGAAGTTTGACGTCCTTCAATATCGCGTTTCTTTCGGAAGAGAGCTATTGGCGGAGCTTTCGTTGGCACTGATCCGGCAAGGTGTGTCCTAGGTTTGATGAGGGGAGCTTTGAAGAGGACATGGCCGATCAACAAGACCTTCAACATGAACACAATGGGGTTTTCATTCATGGATTGCATCTCTTTGCTTTTGATTTCCTCATCTATTGTATTTTGCTTCATGGAGAGCTAAACCCCTAGTGGGTACTTGGATATTTGTGAACCCTAGGATGTATTTGTTTCATTAAACCTTGTTATATTATGCTTTCATTAATTGATGTTTTTGTTGAGTTCTAATCTTGAATGCTTTGATTTTATGAATACTCCCTTAGATTGACACTACGGTTGAGAGTTCTTGTTGGTAACCCTTGTGAGTGAGTGACAAACCACGAGAGTTAGACAAAGCTAGATTGGAGAGGGTTTAGAGAGTGAGTCAAGAGGTAGCAGAGCATCCCCTTTCCCCTCCGGTGTGATTTATTCTACCTCCAATTCCTAGAGTTCTTCGCGGTCATAGGAGAGTGAATCGGCTAAGGGATGACCTTCCGCTGGGGCTTAGTTGCGAGTGCAATGGAGTGAATCGTTGAAGTGATTTCATCATTTAGGGCTTAATTGTGGTTAGGGACCTTCCGCCTTGTCCAAAGTGTTAGATCTACATATAGAAAGAGGATTTATCACTTGGAAACCCAAGAACTCATTGCAATTCTATTAGAGTGTGAGGTTTAGAGGTTGTTCAATTTCTCCCCCAGGACATGTATATGGTTAGGCATGGTTGACCTTAGATTTATGACCATGTATTAAAGGATCTCCACGACTCATTAATGCATTAGTTAGGAAGCATAATAAAGGGTTTTTGCGCTTGAAACGATTGACCTAGGCCGATCAATATTCGAGTACCCCATTTATCGTCAATTGCCTCCCCTATCTTTTACTTGTGCCTCCTTTATCTTTTCTTATTTTCATATGCATTGAGTTTGTTTTGACATCACTATCAACATATTTTCATTCTAGTTAAATAGCAATCTTGATGGTTCTAAGCACTATTTCCTGTGGATTCGACTGCCCTCTCACTTGGGTATTATTACTTTGACACCGTACACTTGCGTTTGATATGCATATTCAGTCGTGTCAGCATATTCTGCATCAGAGGCTGTATGTACGACTTGGAGTGATTTTTTGGGCCCCTATATCACCAGACTAGTGGTCAGTATAGGTTTACTCAACGCGGTCAAAGGGGCCGAGAAGGTGACTATACCTGCTCCCTTGGCATGGAGATATTGAGGTTGATGGGGATGGTATGGAGAGTTCAGTCAGGAGTATATGCTCCGATTATTCCTGCCCTGGAGATAGCTGTGGTTGAGGGAGAGTATGCATGGGCTTCTCAGCCTGCCTCCAAGCCTCAACCGACGTCGATGAAGACCAACGCATCTCCTGCGACAGAGGACCCACCCAAGTATGCATATTTTCACCATCTCGAGCGCATGATCATTTTGAGATGCTTGAGAGTGTTGTGGGGGTGGTACGGACTGAGATTGCTGAGGCACGAGTAGAGATAGCAGAGATTCGTGCGATGCAGGCCACAGAGTTCATAGATTTCATGGCACATTTTGACGTTCTACAGCCGATTAACACTTGTGCACTATTGACTCTTTAAACTCCTTTTGAAAGTCAAGTTTGATGTTAAAGGGACTAGTTTTAGTTTTGTTTCTTATGTTATTTTGCTGAAAAAAGGGAAAAATAAAAAGAAAGAACAAAATAGTTTTGTTGTTTAATTGTGCTTGTTGGGTGGAAAAAGCTACCACCTATAATGTATCATGCTACTCTCATAAGTTGGATACTAGTTATGCCCTAATGGGAAAGAGCTATCTTATGGGATGTGTGAAAGCTACCACCCCAGTAAGCACACTCACACTTTCTCCATATTTCGTATCTGCCAATTTGGAGGGATTTTTTTACTTGGTGTTCCGCCAATTCAAAGTTTTTTTCATCTCACCTCGTCGGTAAGCCCTTATCTTTGTTTTTTTCTTCATCAAATCCTGAATTTAATCGATGAAACCGGTCAATCATGCTTTGTTCCTAGAATTAGAATGATTATACATGTTCAGAACGAAGCTAGAAAGAATTTAAAAGTGTATTGATGGATTTTTGTGTGGCGCGGCCGTGCGTTTGTTCATGTCCCGTGGATCCACACGGGCGTGCGGAAATTCCACACAATTGTGTGGATTTCTATATCATTACTCAATTAACTTGTTTGATTGAGTTTCTTTCAAATTTTGCAGGTAATGGCACCTCGGTCAAAGAAGCTAGCTGATAAATAGCTGCGTGAGCCATCTCCCGAGCTCGAGAGCATGAGTTTTAACATTCCCGAGCATCAGGTGAGGTTTGAGCGACAGACTACTCTCAGATTTGGTCAGACCAGATTTCCCGACGTGAGCACAATTAGGGAAATTCAGTTGGTAGAGGGTATTGCAGACGAAATCGAGGACATGCTTGCGGTTGGCAGTTGGGGCCATTTACTATCAATCAGAGATCCTGCCATCCACGCACTAACACTCGAGGTGCTTGCCTCGTTCGAGTTTGATCCCTCATATTTCAGTTTCGACAGTGTTAGTGCAATTCAGTTAAGAGCCCTCTGAAAGAATCATAGCTTGAGAATGACTTAGTTTGCAATCGTGATGGAGTTATATGATGTAGCTTATACAGAGATAGGAGTATTAGCAGCTGCCCATAGATTATCCTGGGAGTTTGACTCCGCAGCGTGCGTACACAGTGTTATGTGGATAGCGGCAGTATGAGGCTAGGGTTTCAAAGGCCACTTGCCTCTCCTGCATGAATTACAGATACATTCATGCTGTTCTGAGTAGGTCAGTGAGCGGGTGAGGTGATAGTACTAGTGTGTTTAGCCGATAGGAGCTTTTATATTTGTACTCTATGGTGCGACGCAAACCGATACATTTAGGGCATATCCAAGTAGAGTATATGATAAGTGCTTCTGTGTTAAGAATACGAAGTGTTCTTTCATTACAATAAGCATTACTTTATCAGGTTTAAGGGCTAATACATGTGTATTTGTGTTCTTTTGCGCAGGCAGGGTTGTGAAGCTATGTTTTAAGAAAAGAAGCCAAAAGTAGATCACGAATGAACTATTTAATGAAATCTTGGAAGGAACAAACGCGAAGACACAAGTTGGGCTCAAAGATACGTAAATGTGTGCCAACCTCCATGTATTCAAGCAATTACAATGATTTGGAGGGGCACAATGGCAGATAGATTTGCGTATCCCGTCTTGTGCATTGACATCAAGATCTTCACCATTAAACCTGTTTATTGAAGAAGGAACGCAATCTACGCCATAAACGTGTGCCCGTTTTTGTTGACTCAATGAAAAGTGGATTCAGGAGTGTTTTTTTGCAGAATACTGTAGCAGATAAATGTAGCAAATCACTGAATCAATTTACTATAGAAGGTACTATTCATAGCACGCAGAGCATAAAAAATTCAGAGAATCCACACTGGCATGTGGAAATTCCACATACCCGTGTGGAAATTCTACATGGCCATATGGATGCCCGATTCCAGCCCTTTAAAAGCCGATATTCAGCCCTGATTTCTCCATCTTTTCCCCTATCTATGGTTTGGAGAAGCTTTGGCAAGGCTTAGGAGAAGTTTGACAGCCTTTGATACTGCTTTTCCTTTGGAAGAGAGCTATTGGAGGAGCTTTCGTTGGCACCGATGCGGCAATGTGTGTCCTAGGTTTGACGAGGGGAGCTTTGAAGAAGACATGGCCAATCCACAAGACCTTCGACATGAACACAAGGGGATTTTCATTCATGGATTGTATCTCTTTGCTTTTGATTTCCTTATCTATTGTATTTTGCTTCATGGAGAGCTAAACCCCTAGTGGGTACTTGGATATTTGTGAATCCTAGGATGTATTTGTTTCATTAAACCTTGTTATATTATTCTTTCATTAATTGATGTTTTTTGTTGAGTTCTAATCTTGAATGCTTTGATTGTATGAATTCTCCCTTAGAGTGACACTAGGGTTGAGAGTTCTTATTGGTAACCCTTGTGAGTGAGTGGCACACCACGAGAGTTAGACAAAGTTAGATTGGAGAGGGTTTAGAGAGTGAGTCGAGAGGTAGGGGAGCGTCCCCTTTCCCCTCCGGTGTGATTTATTCTACCTCCAATTCCTAGAGTTCTTTGCGGTCATAGTAGAGTGAATGAGCTAAGGGATGACGTTCCGCTGGGGCTTTGTTGCAAGTGCAATGGAGTGAATCGTTGAAGTGATTTCATCATTTAGGGCTTACTTGTGGTTAGGGATGATTTAGGACCATGTATTAAAGGATCTCCATGACTCATTAATGCATTAGTTGGGAAGCATAATAAAAGGTTTTTGCACTTGAAACGATTGTCATAGGCGGATCAATATCCGAGTACCCCATTTATCGTCGATTACCTCCCCTATCTTTTACTTGTGCCTCCTTTATCTTTTCTTATTTTCATTTGCATTGAGTTTGTTTTGACATCACTATCAACATATTTTCATTCTAGTTAAATAGCAATCTTGGTGGTTCTAAGCACTATTTCCTGTGGATTCGACTGCACTCTCACTTGGGTATTATTACTTTCACAGCCGTACACTAGCGTTTTACACGCATATTCGGTCGTGTCAGTATATTTTGCATAAGAGGTAGTATGCATGACTTGGAGTGATTTTTTCAGGCCCCTATATCACGAGACTTGTGGTCATTATGGGTTTACTCAACGCGGTCAAAGGGGCCGAGATGGTGACTATACCTGCTTCCCTGGACATGGAGACATTGAGGTTGATGGGGATGGTATGGCGAGTTCAGTAAGGAGTATATGCTCTGATTATTCCTGCTTTGGAGATAGCTGTGGTTGAGGGAGAGGATGCATGGGCTTCTCAGCCTGCCTCCAAGCCTCAACCGACGTCGATTGAGACCAACGTACCTCCTACGACAGAGGACCCACCCCAGTACGCATATTTTCACCATCTCGAGCCCATGATCATTTTAAGAGGCTCGAGAGTGCTGTGGGGGTGGTATGGACTAAGATTGCAGAGGCACAAATAGAGATAGCAGAGATTCGTGCGACGCAGGCCACAGAGTTCACAGAGTTCATGGCACATTTCGAAGTTCTACAGCAGATCCTCCAGAGAGACGTTACCTCACCGTTTGTACTGACATCCCGAAGCTCTCAGGCACTTCCTGCATCATTCTCACTAGATCCACCGGTACCCTTTGTTCTAGCACCAGCATCAGTAGCGTAGCAGAGACTTGACGACAGTGACACTTGATTTTGCTTTTCATTTCTTTACTTTTTTTACATTTCATTTTTTTGACTTGTATACTCGTAAAAAGATTTTTTTCTTCCGAGTTTTATTTTTGTTTTGTTGTCTCGAGTTGTATTCATTTCTGTATCTTTTATTTACTCGAATTGTTTTTATTTTATTGAGCTTCACTGAACCCCCTCGTGTATACGTGCAAATGGTATTGTCATCATGGGAATTGAGAACTTGTCATAGATACGGCCAATGTGCTTCGGCACTTGGCCGGGTGTGTTTCACAACCCGTTGGAACACCACTCCCAACAAATTAGCTCCATCAATTGCAACACTAGGAGTCAGGGGAGTATTATTTTGATTGCTTCTCCCGTATTTATTCTTGATTTATATACATCATGAGTGAGCTTGCATGTGTACATTGGGGACAATGTACATCTTAAGTGTAGGGGGGGGGAAGTTTCATAGTGCACACATCTCTTTCATATTAGTCTTGATTGTTATACATGCTCACATAGCCAATAGAGGTTCACCTTAGTTGCGATGATTGTATTCTTGAGCATGTGAGATTTTTTTTAAAACATTGAATGTTCTCATGCTCTAGTTCTTGCTTGACTTTTTTTAGAAATTTTTTTACCCGATTAACACTTGTGCACTACTCGACTCTTTAAACTCCTTTTTGAAAGTCAAGTTTGATGTTAAAGGGACTAGTTTTTAGTTTTTGTTTCTTATGTTATTTTTGCTAAAAAAAGGGAAAAAAATAAAAAAAGAAAGAACAAAAATAGTTTTTGTTGTTTAATTGTGCTTGTTGGGTGGAAAAAAAGCTACCACCTATAATGTATGAAGCTACTCTCATAAGTTGGATACTAGTTATGCCCTAATGGGAAAGAGCTATCTTATGGGATGTGTGAAAGCTACCACCCCAGTAAGCACACTCACACTTTCTCCGTATTTCGTATTGCCAATTTGGAGGGCTTTTTACTTGGTGTTCCGGCCAATTCAAAGTTTTTTCATCTCACCTTGTCGGTAAGCCCTTATCTTTGTTTTTCTTCATCAAATCCTGAATTTAATCTATGAAACCGGTCAATCATGCTTTGTTCCTAGAATTAGAATGATTATACATGTTCAGAACGAAGCTAGAAAGAATTTAAAAGTGTATTGATGGATTTTTGTGTGGCGCGGCCGTGCGTTTGTTCATGTCCCGTGGATCCACACGGGCGTGCGGAAATTCCACACAATTGTGTGGATTTCTATATCATTACTCAATTAACTTGTTTGATTGAGTTTCTTTCAAATTTTGCAGGTAATGGCACCTCGGTCAAAGAAGCTAGCTGATAAATAGCTGCGTGAGCCATCTCCCGAGCTCGAGAGCATGAGTTTTAACATTCCCGAGCATCAGGTGAGGTTTGAGCGGCAGACTACTCTCAGATTTGGTCAGACCAGATTTCCCGACGTGAGCACAATTAGGGAAATTCAGTTGGTAGAGGGTATTGCAGATGAAATCGAGGACATGCTTGCGGTTGGCAGTTGGGGCCATTTACTATCAATCAGAGATCATGTCATCCACGCACTAACACTCGAGGTGCTTGCCTCGTTTGAGTTTGATCCCTCATATTTCAGTTTCGACAGTGTTAGTGCAATTCAGTTAAGAGCCCTCTGAAAGAATCATAGTTTGAGAATGACTTAGTTTGCAATCGTGATGGAGTTATATCATGTAGCTTATACAGAGACAGGAGTATGAGCAGCTGCCCATAGATTATCCTGGGAGTTTGACTCCGCAGCGTGCGTACATAGTGTTATGTGGATAGCGGCAGTATGAGGCTAGGGTTTCGAAGGCCACTTGCCTCTCCTGCATGAATTACAGATACACTCATGCTGTTCTGAGTAGGTCAGTGAGCGGGTGAGGTGATAGTACTAGTGTGTTAAGCCGATAGGAGCTTTTATATTTGTACTCTATGGTGCGACGCAAACCGATACATTTAGGGCATATCCAAGTAGAGTATATGATAAGTGCTTCTATGTTAAGAATACGAAGTGTTCTTTCATTACAATAAGCATTACTTTATCAAGTTTAAGGGCTAATACATGTGTATTTGTGTTCTTTTGCGCAGGCAGGGTTATGAAGCTATGTTTTAAGAAAAGAAGCCAGAACTAGATCACAAATGAACTATTTAATGAAATCTTGGAAGGAACAAACGCGAAGACACAAGTTGGGCTCAAAGATACGTAAATGTGTGCCAACCTCCATGTATTCAAGCAATTACAATGATTTGGAGGAGCACAATGGCAGATAGATTTGCGTATCCCGTCTTGTGCATTGATAGCAAGATGTTCACCATTAAACCTGTTTATTGAAGAAGGAACGCAATCTACGCCATAAACGTGTGGCCGTTTTTGTTGACTCAATGAAAAGTGGATTCAAGTGTGTTTTTTTACAGAATACTGTAGCAGATAAACGTAGCAAATCACTGAATCAATTTACTATAGAAGGTACTATTCATAGCCCGCAGAGCATAAAAAATTCAGAGAATCCACACTGGCATGTGGAAATTCCACATACCCGTGTGGAAATTCTACATGGCCATATGGATGCCCGATTCCAGCCCTTTAAAAGCCGCTATTCAGCCCTGATTTCTCCATCTTTTCATCTATCTATGGTTTGAAGAAGCTTTGGCAAGGCTTAGGAGAAGTTTGACAGCCTTCGATACTGCTTTTCCTTTGGAAGACAGCTATTGGGGGAGCTTTCGTTGGCACCGATGCGGCAATGTGTGTCCTAGGTTTGACGAGGGGAGCTTTGAAGAAGACATGGCCAATCCACAAGACCTTCGACATGAACACAAGGGGATTTTCATTCATGGATTGTATCTCTTTGCTTTTGATTTCCTTATCTATTCTATTTTGCTTCATGGAGAGCTAAACCCCTAGTGGGTACTTGGATATCTGTGAATCCTAGGATGTATTTGTTTCATTAAACCTTGTTATATTATTCTTTCATTAATTGATGTTTTTTGTTGAGTTCTAATCTTGAATGCTTTGATTGTATGAATTCTCCCTTAGAGTGACACTAGGGTTGAGAGTTCTTATTGGTAACCCTTGTGAGCGAGTGGCACACCACGAGAGTTAGACAAAGTTAGATTGGAGAGGGTTTAGAGAGTGAGTCGAGAGGTAGGGGAGCGTCCCCTTTCCCCTCCGGTGTGATTTATTCTACCTCCAATTCCTAGAGTTCTTTGCGGTCATAGTAGAGTGAATGAGCTAACGGATGACGTTCCGCTGGGGCTTTGTTGCAAGTGCAATGGAGTGAATCGTTGAAGTGATTTCATCATTTAGGGCTTACTTGTGGTTAGGGACCTTCCGCCTGGTCCAAAATGTTAGATCTACATATAGAAAGATGATTTATCATTTGGAATCCCTAGAACTCATTGCATGGTTGACCTTAGATTTAGGACCATGTATTAAAGGATCTCCATGACTCATTAATGCATTAGTTGGGAAGCATAATAAAAGGTTTTTTTGCACTTGAAAACGATTGTCATAGGCGGATCAATATCCGAGTACCCCATTTATCGTCGATTACCTCCCTATCTTTTTACTTGTGCCTCCTTTATCTTTTTCTTATTTTTCATTTTGCATTGAGTTTGTTTTTGACATCACTATCAACATATTTTCATTCTAGTTAAATAGCAATCTTGGTGGTTCTAAGCACTATTTCACCGTGGATTCATTGCCCTCTCACTTGGGTATTATTACTTTCCGCAGCCGTACACTAGCGTTTTTACGCATATTCGGTCGTGTCAGTATATTTTGCATAAGAGGTAGTATGCACGACTTGGAGTGATTTTTTCAGGCCCCTATATCACGAGACTAGTGGTCATTATGGGTTTACTCAACGCGGTCAAAGGGGCCGAGATGGTGACTATACCTGCTCCGCTGGACATGGAGACATTGAGGTTGATGATGATGGTATGAAGAGTTCAGTAAGGAGTATATGCTCTGATTATTCCTGCTTTGGAGATAGCTGTGGTTGAGGGAGAGGATGCATGAGCTTCTCGGCCTGCCTCAAGCCTCAAGCGGCGTCGATTGAGACCAGCGTACCTCCTCTGACGAGGAGGACCCACCCCGATCGCATATTTTCACCATCTCGAGCCCATGATCATTTTAAGAGGCTCGAGAGTCTTTGTCAGGGGTGGTATGGACTAAGATTGCGAGGCACAAATAGAGATAGCGAGATTAGATGCGATGCGAGGCCCACGAGTTCCACGAGTTCATGGCACATTTGAGTTCTCAGCGGATCCTCGAGAGAGCGTTGCCTCACCGTTTGTCTTGACATCCATAACCTCCGGGCACTTCCCCGCATCATTCTCACCGGATCCACGGTACCTTTTTGGTCTAGCACCGACATCGATGAGCGTAGCGAGACTTGGCAGACGGTGACACTTGATTTTTGCTTTTTCATTTCTTTACTTTTTACATTTCATTTTTTGACTTGTATACTCGGAAAAAGATTTTTCTTCGAGTTTTTATTTTCGTTTTGTTGTCTCGAGTTGTATTCATTTACGTATCTTTTTATTTACTCGAATTGTTTTTATTTTATTGAGCTTCACTGAACCCCATCGTGTATGCGTGCAAATGGTATTGTCATCATGGGAATTGAGAACTTTTCATAGATACGGCCAATGTGCTTCGGCACTTGGCCGGGTGTGTTTCACAACCCGTTGGAACACCACTCCCAACAAATTAGCTCCATCAATTTGCAACACTAGGAGTCGGGGAGTATTATTTTGATTGCTTCTCCCGTATTTATTCTTGATTTATATACATCATGAGTGAGCTTGCATGTGTACATTGGGGACAATGTACATCTTAAGTGTAGGGGAAGTTTCATAGTGCACACATCTCTTTCATATTAGTCTTGATTGTTATACATGCTCACATAGCCAATAGTGGTTCACCTTAGTTGCGATGATTGTATTCTTGAGCATGTGAGTTTTTTAAAACATTGAATGTTCTCATGCTCTAGTTCTTGCTTGACTTTTTAGAAATTTTTACCCGATTAACACTTGTGCACAATTGACTCTTTAAACTCCTTTTGAAAGTCAAGTTTGATGTTAAAGGGACTAGTTTTAGTTTTGTTTCTTATGTTATTTTGCTGAAAAAAGGGAAAAATAAAAAGAAAGAACAAAATAGTTTTGTTGTTTAATTGTGCTTGTTGGGTTGAAAAAGCTACCACCTATAATGTATGAAGCTACTCTCATAAGTTGGATACTAGTTATGCCCTAATGGGAAAGAGCTATCTTATGGGATGTGTGAAAGCTACCACCCCAGTAAGCACACTCACACTTTCTCCAGTATTTCGTATTGCCAATTTGGAGGGATTTTTACTTGGTGTTCCGGCCAATTCAAAGTTTTTTCATCTCACCTCGTCGGTAAGCCCTTATCTTTGTTTTTCTTCATCAAATCCTGAATTTAATCGATGAAACCGGTCAATCATGCTTTGTTCCTAGAATTAGAATGATTATACATGTTCAGAACGAAGCTAGAAAGAATTTAAAAGTGTATTGATGGATTTTTGTGTGGCGTGACCGTGCGTTTGTTCATGTCCGTGGATCCACGCAGGGCGTCTGAAAGTCGACACAATTGTGTGGATTTCTATATCATTACTCAATTAACTTGTTTGATTGAGTTTTCTTTCAAATTTCTGCGGTAATGGCACCTCGGTCAAAGAAGCTAGCTAATAAATAGCTGCGTGAGCCATCTCCGAGATCGAGGCATGAGTTTTTAACATTCCGAGCATCGGGTGAGGTTTGAGCGGAGACTACTCTCAGTTGGTCGGACCAGATTTCCCGGCGTGAGCACAATTTGGGGAAATTCGAGTTGGTAGAGGGTGCGAGGCGAAATCGAGGACATGCTTGCGGTTGGCGGTGGGGCCATTTACTATCAATCGGAGATCACCGCCATCACGCACTAACACTCGAGGTGCTTTCCTCGTTCGAGTTTGATCCCTCATATTTCAGTTTCGACAGTGTTAGTGCAATTCAGTTAAGAGCCCTCGGAAAGAATCATAGCTTGAGAATGACTTAGTTTGCAATCGTGATGGAGTTATATGATGTAGCTTATACAGAGATAGGAGTATTAGCGATTTGCCCATAGATTATCACGGGAGTTTGACTCCAGCGTGCGTGCTACGGTGTTATGTGGATAAGCGGCAGTATGAGGCTAGGGTTTCGAAGGCCACTTGCCTCTCCTGCATGAATTACAGATACACTCATCTTTGATTACGAGTAGGCCGGTGAGCGGGTGAGGTGATAGTACTAGTGTGTTTAGCCGATAGGAGCTTTTATATTTGTACTCTGTGGTGCGGCCTAAACCGATACATTTAGGGCATATCCAAGTAGAGTATATGATAAGTGCTTCTGTGTTAAGAATACGAAGTGTTTTTCATTACAATAAGCATTACTTTATCAGGTTTAAGGGCTAATACATGTGTATTTGTGTTCTTTTAGAGGCGGGGTTGTGAAGCTATGTTTTAAGAAAAGAAGCCAAAAGTAGACACGAATGAACTATTTAATGAAATCTTGGAAGGAACAAACGCGAAGACATAAGTTGGGCTCAAAGATACGTAAATGTGTGCCAACCTCCATGTATTCAAGCAATTACAATGATTTGGAGGGGCACTGATGGCGAGATAGATTTGCGTATCCCGTCTTGTGCATTGATAGCAAGATCTTCACCATTAAACTGTTTATTGAAGAAGGAGCGCAATCTCGCCATAAGCGTGTGCCCGTTTTTGTTGACTCAATGAAAAGTGGATTCGAGTGTTTTTTGCGAGAATCATGTGGCGAGATAAATGTAGCAAATCATGAATCAATTTACTATAGAAGGTACTATTCATAGCACGCGAGGCATAAAAATTGAGAGAATCCACCTGGCATGTGGAAATTCCACATACCCGGTGTGGAAATTCTCATGGCCATATGGATGCCCGATTCCGACCCTTTAAAAAGCAGCTATTCAGCTACGATTTCTCCATCTTTTCCTCTATCTATGGTTTAGAAGCTTTTGGCAAGGCTTAGGAGAAGTTTGTGACCTTCGATCTCCCTTTTCCTTTGGAAGAGGCTATTGGGGAGCTTTCGTTGGCACCGATCCGGCAATGTGTGTCCTAGGTTTGTGAGGGAGCTTTGAAGAAGACATGGCCAATCCACAAGACCTTGACATGAACACAAGGGATTTTTCATTCATGGATTGTATCTCTTTGCTTTTGATTCACTTATCTATTGTATTTTGCCTCATGGAGAGCTAAACCCCTAGTGGGTACTTGGATATTTGTGAATCCTAGGATGTATTTGTTTCATTAAACCTTGTTATATTATTCTTTCATTAATTGATGTTTTTGTTGAGTTCTAATCTTGAATGCTTTGATTGTATGAATTCTCCCTTAGAGTGACACTAGGGTTGAGAGTTCTTATTGGTAACCCTTGTGAGTGGTGGCACACCACGAGAGTTAGACAAAAGTTAGATTGGAGAGGGTTTAGAGAGTGAGTCGAGAGGTGAGGGGGCGTCCCCTTTCCCCTCCGGTGTGATTTATTCTACCTCAAATTCCTAGAGTTCTTTGCGGTTATAGTAGAGTGAATGAGCTAAGGGATGACGTTCCGCTGGGGCTTTGTTGCAAGTGCAATGGAGTGAATCGTTGAAGTGATTTCATCATTTAGGGCTTACTTGTGGTTAGGGACCTTCCGCCTGGTCCAAAGGGTTAGATCTACATATAGAAAGATGATTTATCATTTGGAATCCCCAGAACTCATTGCATGGTTGACCTTAGATTTAGGACCATGTATTAAAGGATCTCCATGACTCATTAATGCATTAGTTGGGAAGCATAATAAAAGGTTTTTGCACTTGAAATGATTGTCATAGGCGGATCAATATCCGAGTACCCCATTTATCGTCGATTACCTTCCCTATCTTTTACTTGTGCCTCCTTTATCTTTTCTTATTTTCATTTGCATTGAGTTTGTTTTGACATCACTATCAACATATTTTCATTCTAGTTAAATAGCAATCTTGGTGGTTCTAAGCACTATTTCCTGTGGATTCGACTGCCCTCTCACTTGGGTATTATTACTTTCACAGCCGTACACTAGCGTTTTACACGCATATTCGGTCGTGTCAGTATATTTTGCATAAGAGGTAGTATGCACGACTTGGAGTGATTTTTTCAGGCCCCTATATCACGAGACTAGTGGTCATTATGGGTTTACTCAACGCGGTCAAAGGGGCCGAGATGGTGACTATACCTGCTCCCCTGGACATGGAGACATTGAGGTTGATGGGGATGGTATGGAGAGTTCAGTAAGGAGTATATGCTCTGATTATTCCTGCTTTGGAGATAGCTGTGGTTGAGGGAGAGGATGCATGGGCTTCTCAGCCTGCCTCCAAGACTCAACTGACGTCGATTGAGACCAACGTACCTCCTATGACAGAGGACCCACCCCAGTACGCATATTTTCACCATCTCGAGCCCATGATCATTTTAAGAGGCTCGAGAGTGCTGTGGGGGTGGTATGGACTAAGATTGCAGAGGCACAAATAGAGATAGCAGAGATTCGTGCGACGCAGGCCACAGAGTTCACAGAGTTCATGGCACATTTCGAAGTTCTACAGCAGATCCTGCAGAGAGATGTTGCCTCACCGTTTGTACTGACATCCCGAACCTCCAGGCACTTCCTGCATCATTCTCACCAGATCCACTGGTACCCTTTGGTCTAGCACCAGCATCAGTAGCGTAGCAGAGACTTGACGACAGTGACACTTGATTTTGCTTTTCATTTCTTTACTTTTTACATTTCATTTTTGACTTGTATACTCAGAAAAGATTTTTCTTCTGAGTTTTATTTTCGTTTTGTTGTCTCGAGTTGTATTCATTTCTGTATCTTTTATTTACTCGAATTGTTTTTATTTTATTGAGCTTCACTGAACCCCCTCGTGTATACGTGCAAATGGTATTGTCATCATGGGAATTGAGAACTTGTCTTAGATACGGCCAATGTGCTTAAGCACTTGGCCGGGTGTGTTTCACAACCCGTTGGAACACCACTCCCAACAAATTAGCTCCATCAATTGCAACACTAGGAGTCAGGGGAGTATTATTTTGATTGCTTCTCCCGTATTTATTCTTGATTTATATACATCATGAGGGAGCTTGCATGTGTACATTGGGGACAATGTACAACTTAAGTGTGGGGGGGAGTTTCATAGCGCACACATCTCTTTCATATTAGTCTTGATTGTTATACATGCTCACATTGCCAATAGCGGTTCACCTTAGTTGCAATGATTGTATTCTTGAGCATAGGAGATTTTTTTTAAAACATTGAATGTTCTCATGCTCTAGTTCTTGCTTGACTTTTTAGAAATTTTTACCCGATTAACACTTGTGCACTACTGACTCTTTAAACTCCTTTTGAAAGTCAAGTTTGATGTTAAAGGGACTAGTTTTAGTTTTGTTTCTTATGTTATTTTGCTAAAAAAAAGGGAAAAATAAAAAGAAAGATCAAAATACTTTTGTTGTTTAATTGTGCTTGTTGGGTGGAAAAAGCTACCACCTATAATGTATGAAGCTAATCTCATAAGTCGGATACTAGTTATGCCCTAATGAGAAAGAGCTATCTCATGGGATGTGTGAAAGCTACCACCCCAGTAGAAAGAGCTACCACCTCGAAAGTGTGAAAACCATCTTAGCGGTCGCTTTGGAAAGGGCTACCTTAGAGGATTTGAGAAGCTACTATCCTTTTTGAATTTTTGTTACCTTTTGTTGATAAATAAGTCTCTTATACATAGAACTTTGAGGAGTATACTTTGGGTTGGCTTGAGTGAGTTCACACACTTAAACGATTTCGGGTTTGATGTCCTTTTTTATTCAAGTTTTTAGCTAGAGCATTGATTTTTTCGTATTTAGTGTTGAAATTTTCTTTACTTGTAGAATGTTCTCTTTGCATGCTTTGGTGAATCTAAGGCCAAGCACTTCCAATATTTCCTTTATCTATGCCAATAATGTTTTAATTTTAGCTTGATGACAAGCAAAAGCTTAAGTGTGGGGGAGTTTGTTAAGTGCTTGTGTGATAAGAAGACGAAGTGTTCTTTCCTTATGATGAGCATTACTTTTATCGAGTTTTAACTCTAATATGTGTGTTTATGTTACTTTCATGTAGATAGGGTTGTGAGCCGAGTATTAGAGAAAGAAGCCAATGTGGAAAGTAAATGCACCATTTGAAGGAAATCTTGAGAAGGTTCAAACGTGAAGAAATGCGGGAATGTGTGCCAACCTCCTCATAGTCAAGTTAGTACAACGATTTGGAGGGGCACAAGGGCAATCACATTCAAGCATTCCGGCTTATGCATGTATAGCAAGATCTCGACTAACATGTCCGTTATTGAAGAAGCAAAGTGATCTACGACATAAACGTGTCCCCGTTTACGTTACCTCAATGAAAGCATGGTTTCAGGAGTGTTTCGGACCGGTATTGTAGTAGGCCACTATAGCAACTACTTGTAGTAAAAAAATCATGGCGGTATTGTTCACAGCCGACCGAAGAAGGAGTCGTTCAGAGAAGCCACATGGGCATGTGGAAATTCCACATGCTCGTGTGTTAATTCCACATGACCAATGTGAAATATTCATTAGAGGCGTGTCGATTCCCGATTCCATCCCTTTAAAAAGCCGATTTCAGCCCGATTTCATCATTCTTTTTCTCCATCTTTTTCCAAAAACACGAGAGAGGGTTGTAGCTAGGGTTTTGAGAGGTATTGGCTAGGGATTGGGAGAGGTTTTTATGGCTCTAACATTATGCTCCATTTGGAAGAAGGTTAGTGGGAGAGCTTTCATCGGCACCAATCCGGTGAGGTGTATCCTAGGCCGGACAACGGGACCTTTAGATGAGTAGAGGACTCTCCACAAGACCATCGTTAGGACTATCGAGGGGATTTTATATGGATCCATTGCTTTTACATGCGATTTCATTGATTGTAATTAGCTCCATGGAGAGCTAAACCCCATAGTGGGTACTTGGATTATGAATCCTAGGATGTATTTGTTTCATTGAACCTTGTTATTATGCTTTCATTAATTGATGTTTTTATTGAGTTCCAATCTTGAATGCATTGATTGTATGAATACTCCTTTAGAGTGACACTAGAGTTGAGAGTTCTCGTTGGTAACCCTTGTGAGTGAGTGACACACCACGAGAGTTAGACGAAGCTGGATTAGAGATGGTTGAGAGGGTGAGTCGAGAGGTAGCGGAGTGTCCCCTTTCCCCTCCGGTGTGATTAATTCTACCTCCAATTCCTCGAGTTCTTTGCGGTCACAGTAGAGTGAATGGGCTAAGGGATGACCTTTCGCTGGGGCTTAGTAGCGAGTGCAATGGAGTGAATCGTTGAAGTGATTTTAGCATTTAGGGCTTAATTGTGGTTAGGAACCTTCCGCCTGGACCAAGGGTTAGGTCTACACATAGGAAGGGGATTTATCACTTGGAATCCTTAGAACTCATTGTTCTAGGGACATGTATAGGATTAGGCATGGTTGATCTTAGATTTGGGACCATGTATTAAAGGATCTCCACGACTCATTAATGCATTAGTTAGGAAGCATAATAGAGGGTTTTTGCATTTGAAACGATTGTCGTAGGCTGACCAGTATCCGAGTCCCCC
This sequence comes from Dioscorea cayenensis subsp. rotundata, assembly GCF_009730915.1. Lineage (NCBI taxonomy): Eukaryota > Viridiplantae > Streptophyta > Magnoliopsida > Dioscoreales > Dioscoreaceae > Dioscorea > Dioscorea cayenensis. The sequence continues at coordinate 4,258,753 of NC_052490.1, forward strand.
ATTTATATTGATTGCCTTACCTCTCCTTTACTTGTGCTCTCTATCTTATCTCTATTACTTTTGTTTGCATTACTTCTTGTCATAGAATTCACTATTCATATTTCGTTTAGTTAAGAAATAATTTAAGTATTTTTACTCTCTACTCCCTGTGGATATGATACCCACTCACTTAGGATTTTATTACTTTGATAAACCTGTGCACTTGCGTAACATACGCAAAGGGCGTTGTCAGAAATGCAACCAATGAAGATTTTGGATCACCAAGTGAAAACTCTTCTGCGAAAGAACATACCTATGGTAAAAATGCTTTGGATGAATGATGTTGCAGAAGAGGTAACTTGGGAACCAAAACAAGTAATGAAGAGTAACTATCCCCTTTTATTTGAAACTAGAGGTATGTAAAATTTCGGGGTTGAAATTTCTTTAAGGATTCTATTATGTGGTAATTCTACTTTTTCATAAATATACATGTATATTTTCATTCTACTCATGTTTCAATGTGGTTTCTTGAGTAATTTTCATGTGGAAGTTTGCTTAAGAGTGTCCCATGTCATTAGAAACAAAAATGTGGTTAATCAGACACCAATTCAATCGTTTAGAGCCATTTTAGTATTAGCTGAATGGGCATATCGGTGTCCAAATGAGCTAGGTAGACCCTGGTATGAAATTTCTAGAAACTTTGAACTAGTTCATACGGGCCATATGGAGCCATATGGCGGTCGGTATGGTCATAAATTTAGGGTTTAAAAGCCCTTTTTCTCATCTTTCTCTCATTCTTTTTACACTTTTCCTTGAGACCTTTTCTCTTCCACTTTCATCTTCCTCTAGAACCATCATCCCCACTTCTCAAACCCATCATTCCTTGCCTTGAATCAAGAAGAAACTCGAAGATCTCTTCTTCCTCTCTTGAGAAGTGCTTTTCCTTAGGCTTTAGAGAAGCTTTGAGGTAAGGATGTGTTTTATTTGATCCTCTTCTTCTCACTTTGTCTTATTTGGATTTTCTTTAAAGTTATTTATGGATAATCATGGGTTTTGTTTGGATTTAAAGAATAGAAGAAGATTGAACTTGGATAACCTTGAATCCATTGAGATTTGAGAAAGATCATTCATGTTCTAAATTAGAGATCTTTAGTGAGCAAACCAAGTTTGAATTCTTTTTGATCTTCTTGTTAGTTTTTGAGGGTTGTGAGAGTTTTATTCTTGTTAGATCTCCTTGCTAGAGTGTTTAGCAAGCCCTAGGAGTACTCATTTTCCCATTTTGAGCATTGTTCTTCATTTCAATTGATCAAGTCATTGATGAGGTTTCATTGTTTGTTTGGTTGTTCAAATGCTTCTAGGAGGTGAGACTTCAATCAAGGGGAAAGAGCCGGTGGAGAAGTAACACCGGGTTGTTTTATCTCGCCAAGTTTGTGAGTTGGATTTACTAAATCATGGGCTTTAAATCATGCATGCTTTCTAATGCTTAAATTGTTTACCGTTGAATGATAAACTTCTTGTTGTTAAAACAATTGAAATGTTTTCCATGGGATCAAGAAATCTTGATGATTTATGACTTGGCTTATTTCATGATTGTTGGTAAAGATTATACATATTATTTGTGGTTTGGAAACCCTATGCTTTGAAATACATGTTTTGAAGTTATGTATTTCAAGAGGCTTGATATTCTTCTTATAATGACCAAAAAGACATGTATGAATGAAAAAATGAATTTCCTTGTGATGATGCTATATTCAAAGTATATTTTCAAAGATTACACTTGTATGATGTCCATGTTTAAATGGTTTCAAAGAAGATGTTATAATCAAGTCATTCACTCTTGGAGTGAAAGTTGCTCACATGAAAACTTGTGATTTTTTTATTAGACTTATGCTATGATATTGATGTATATATTGAGCCTACGGGCTAGATTGTTATTTAAATGTTTTGATGGTGACATGGGGGGTCATGATACCTACTGCAGTAAGGGTTAGAGTTTCCATGGGCTGACCTTATTGGCGTGGCGTGGAGTACTCAAATAAGGTTTTATCCTTTCGGGGGTGCGTAGAGAGCCTAAACGCTGTAAAAGGTTGGGTGCCTGTAGTCACTACATGAGTTCCCCAATGGCCAACGCCTACATATGCACATCTTGGTGGCTCCTGACCCAACCGAGGCCACGGTTAGCGAATGGACGGTTTTCGAGGCTAGTTGTGATACTATTGATTATTCTAAATTGTTGATTTATTTATTTCTAAAGCGTTTTGAGCTATGAGTTATTAAAGAAATGTATGAATTTTTCATTTTCATACTTGTATGGATTTTTGTGATGATGTAGAAGGTGTTTATCATTCATTTCTTATGTTATACTTGCTATTTAAAAGTATTTTTAAATATTTTTGAGAATCGAAGCATATTTTGGCATTTTTATTTTTTTATTCAATCATGTATGAGATGTAGTCCCATGTTTGGCCCCTCAACGAGTAACTTAGTTACTCATCTCCTCTTCATTTCCCTCCCGGTGATAGCACGTGATAAGTGCTTGTGCGATATGAATGCGAAGTGTTCATTCCTTATCTTGACATTACTTTTCTCGAGGGTTTTTATATTAATATGTATGTTTTTTTATGTTACTTCTATGCGGGGTAGGGTTGTGAGGCCGAGTATGAAGGAAATAGTCCAATATGGATCATAATGCACCTATTTTGGAGGAAATCTTGCTAAGGTTCAAACGCGAAGACATAGGTCAGGTGTGAGATGCTAGAGTGTGTGCCAACCTCCTTGTATTCGAGTGAGCACATCCGTTTGGAGGGGCACAAAGGCAGTCACACTCGAGCATCCCGACTTATGTGTAAATGAACAAGAGCTCCCCAACATGTACATCATTGAAGAAGCAAGTGATTGACGACGTAAACGTGTGCCCGTTTGCGTTACCCCGATGAAAGTATGGAATTAGGAAGTTATTCAGGCCGAGTAATATAGCAGAGCATTATAGCAACACTGTAGCATATACTATAGCAGCACTGCTCACAGCCGGTCGAGAAATCAGAGAAACAGAGAATCCACTCGGGCTTGTGGAAATTATCCACGCCCGTGTGGAAATTCCGCACGGGCGCGTGTATCGTCCACGCCCGTGGAGTGGCCCGATTCCAGTCCTATTTTAAGCTGATCCAGCCCCGATTTTGGTATTTTTTTCTCCATCTTTTCCCCAATTTGAGAGAGGGCTTCGGCTAGGGTTTTGAGGGGTATTGGCTAGGGTTTTGGAGAGGTTCTACGGCTTCGATATCGCGCGTCGTTTGGAAGAAGGTTATTGGGAGAGCTTTCGTCGACATCGATCCGGGCGAGGTTTATCCTAGGCGGACAAAGGATCCCTGTGACGCGAGAGGACTCTACACAAGACCATTGACCACGACCAACGAGGGGTTTTTCTATGGATTCATTGCTTTTTACATTCTATTTCTTTGATTGTACTTAGCTCCATGGAGAGCTAAACCCCTAGTGGGTACTTGGGTGATTGTGAACCCTAGGATGTATTCGTTTCATTGAACTTCTTTATTATGGTTTCAATAAATCAATGTTTATTGTGAGTTCCAACATTGAATGCTTGATTGTATGAACATTTCCCCTAGAGTGACACTAGGGTTGAGAGTTCTTGTTGGTAACCTTGTGAGTGAGTGACACACCATGAGCGTTAGACAAAGCTAGGTTGGAGAGGGTTGAACGTATCCCGACATGCCATCAAGGAAACAGTAGAAATGATGCCCCGCTAGTCGCTCCAACATTTGGTCAATGAATGGCAAAGGAAAGTGATCTTTCTGAGTGACATCATTTAGTCTTCTATAATCAATGCAAACTCGCCAGCGAGTAGCTGTCCTCGTGGGGATTAAGCGATTCTTTTTCATTCCTCACTCATGTCATTCCTCCTTTTTCGGGACAACTTGGGTCAGACTCACCCACTTGCTGTCGGATAGGGGGTAGATGATTCTTGCATCCAAAAAGTTTATTACCTCAGCCTTAACAACCTCCTTCATATTCAGGTTCAATCTTCACTGAGGTTGGATCACAAATTTATAGTCTTCTTCCATTAGGATCTTATGAGTGGAGAATGATGGGATTATACCCTTAATGTAAGAGATCTTCCATGCGATAGCTGATTTGTGCTTTCTCAACATGCTAACAAGCTTATCCTTATGTTCCGCAGACAAGTTTGAAGCTACAATTACAAGGAGTTTAGAGTCCTCCATTAAGAATGCATATTCCAAATGTGCTGGAAGAGTTTTAACCTCAAGTTCTGGTGGTTCAACAATTGACGTGTGCAAGCTACCCTCCTTCAATTTATCAATCTCCTCGAAATCATTTGCCTCATATTCACAGTTACTCTCTTCCTCTTTCACGTGGAAATCTATTTCTTTACAATCTGCAATGGATATCAATGTGTCCATTACACATAGTTCTACATTTGAAATAGCAACTCCAACTGAAAAGAGTTCTTTCCTTTGGTCTTGATAGGAAGAATCAAACCGAGCAAGGAGTCTTTCTACACTTTCCTCTAACTGGTCACTCATTGACATTGAAGTGGATTCCTCAAACTACTTTATTACATTATCTAATTCATAGTTTTGCCCTTGAATCCTGGTGATGTACTCTTCAACCGATTCTTCTAATGGATGTTGAGTTGTACCTTGCTCATGGTGAGAATAACAAGACATGTCATGCCGTGCAACTGTTTGAACTTTCTGCTCTACGTGTTCAACCATTCTCATGATAGTGTCAAATGACTCAAACATGTTAATCATTTTTTGCAACAAGAAGAAATAAAGAAAAGTTAGAACAATGATAGAATAAGAAGATATGAAATAGAATGTATGGTGGAATAGCTAAGAAGACAATGTGCAAAGTATCTCTAAACGCCTACTCCCCGGCAACGACGCCAAAAACTTGACAAGGCCCCCTTGCGTATATCCCGCAAGTGCACGGGTTTGTCGAAGTAATAATCCCGGCAGGGAGTAAAAACACTTAATTCGATTCTTAGATATGTGGAAGATCAACAGTCATAAGTGTGGAAATGATTCAATTCTCAACAATAAAATCAACAAGTAAGAGAGCAAAAATAAAGAAGGAGGCAAGGCAATCGATAAAGATGCAGTACCCGGATAATGCTCCGCCTAGGATAATCATTTCAAGTGCAAGAACCCTCTATTATGCTTTCTAATCAATGCAGTAGTGAGTCATGGAAATCCTTAATTACATAGTCCCAAATCTAAGGTCAACTATGCCTAACTCTATGCATGTCCCGGAGGAGAAATCGAACAATCTCAACACCTCGCACTCGCATAGAGTTGCAATGAGCTCTACAAATTCCAAGTGATAAATCTCTTCCTAATTATAGACCTAACCCTTTGGTCCAGGTGGAAGGTCCCTAACCACGATTAAGCCCTAGATACTAAGGTCACCTCAACGCTTTACTCCATTGCACGCGCAACTAAGCCGCAGTGGAGTGTCATCCCTTAGACCATTCACTCTATTATGGCCGCAAAAAACTCGAGGAACGGAGGTAGAATCTATCACGTCGGAGGGGAAAGGGGACGCTCATGTACCTCTCGACTCACCCTCTCAACCCTCTCCAACCTAGCTTTGTCTAACGCTCGTGGTGTGTCACTCACTCACAAGGTTACCAACAAGAACTCTCAACCCTAGTGTCACTCTAGGGAAAATGTTCATACAATCAAGCATTCATGGTTGGAACTCATAATAAACATCAATTTATTGAAAGCATAGTAAAGAAGTTCAATGAAACGAATACATCCTAGGGTTCACAATTATCCAAGTACCCACTAGGGGTTTAGCTCTCCATGGAGCTAAGTACAATCAAAGAAATAGAATGTAAAAGCAATGAATCCATAGAGAAACCCCCTCGATGGTCGTATCGATGGTCTTGCTGAGAGTCCTCTTTTTGTCGCAAGGGATCTTTTGTCCGGCCTAGGATACACCTCGCCAGATCGATGCCGACAAAAGCTCTCCCAATAACCTTCTTCCAAATGACGCGCGATGTCGGTGCCATAGAACCTCTCCAAAACCCTAGCCAATATCCCTCAAAACCCTAGCCGAAGCCCTCTCGCAAGTTGCGGAAAAGATGGAGAAAATAATAGAAAAATCGGGGCTGAATCGGCTTTAAATAGGGTTGGAATCGGGTGACTCCACGGGCGTGGATGCTTCACGCGCCCGTGTGGAATTTCCACACGGGCGTGGATAATTTCCACACGCCTGTGTGGATTCTCTGTTTCTCAGTTTTCTCGCCCGGCTGTGAACATTGCTGCTACAGTATATACTACATTGTTGCTACAGTGCTCTTCTACGGTATTCGACTTGAATAGCTTCCCAAATCCATACTTTCATTGGGGTAACGCAAACGGCCACACGTTCACGTCGTGAATAACTTGCTTCTTCAATGATATACACGTTGGCGGAGCCCTTGTTTAATGTGTATAAGTCGGAATGCTCGAGTGTGACTATCTTTGTGCCCCTCCAATTGCACTCGCATACGAGGAGGTTGGCACACACTCTAGCACCTCACACCTGACCTATGTCTTCGCATTTGAACCTTAGCAAGATTTCCTCCAAAATAGGTGCATTATGATCCACATTGGCCTCTTTCCTTCATACTCGGCGTGACAACCCTACCTGCATAAAAGTAACATAAAAAACACACATATTAGTGTAAAAACCCAAGAAAAGTAATGCTCAACATAAGGAATGAACGCTTCTGCATGCCGGTGTGGATCTCTGAAAAAGAGCTCTATTCCATCCTGAGAATACACAGAGTTGTGCGAGTGCCCCTGTGAGCTAGTCTTGTGAAGGTCCACGCCCGTGTGGAATTTTCGCATGAGCATGTGAAACACTTAGAGATTTTTCTCGGATGGATAGAGAAGCCACAGGGGCTTGCGTCTATCCCTGTGGGTCGGGCACACGGGCGTGGGTAATTTCCACAAGGCCGTGTGGTTGAGTAAAATTCCAAGAGACGTGTATTTTTCTTAAAATCTCCATGGGTTTCTTCTTTTTGATACTTCCAATCTCTCCAAGAACACCTTTTATCATTCTCCCGACCTCGCACCGCTGATTTATAGGGATTTTTACTTGATTTTCTGGCCGATTTTGAAGTTTGTATCTTCATATTGCCGGTAAGCCTTTAATCCCTCTTTTATTTGCCATTTGTCATTCTCATTGGATTAAAACTGGTGGTTACGCTTATGTTTTCCTCTAGAAGGGCAATTGCATGCTTAGAAGCAGTTTAGGAACATTTTGGAGCCATATATTTAAATTCTTGGTGCACAGACGTGCGGTTTTCACGCCCGTGGATCCACACGAGCGTGGGGAATTTTTGTACGACCATGTGGATTTTTGCAGTATTACTTTGTGAGTTTCTTTGATAGATTTTTCTCCAATTTTTGCATATATGGCACCTCGATCGAAGAAGCAAGCTAATAAGCGCACGCGTGAGCCATCCCCTGAGCTAGAGAACATGAGATTCGGTGTCCCCGAGCACCAGATCCAATTTAAGAGATTGTGGAAGCTTAGGATCGGACACTCTTGCTTCCTAGACACGAGCATATTACAGGAGATACTGCAGGGAGACGAGTTTGCTGATGAGGTTGAGGATCTCATCTAAGTAGGAGGTTAGAGGTAGTTATTGTTGATTAGAGAGCTTATCATCCGTACTCTTACACTTGAGATGTTGTCATCATTTGATCTCGACCGATCTTATGGTAGAATTGACAGTGTCGATGCTATACAGTTGAGAGCACTCGGACATCACTACAACATGAGTGTGTACGAGTTTTTCAACTTCGGTTGATGCTTGTATGAGAAGTGATTCATGACGAGGAGTATGATCAACTCTCGATGAGCTGTCTAGGTAGCTTGACTTCTCAGAGAGCATACATCACTCTTTGTTGCCAAGGACAATACGAGCCTGGAGTGTCCAAGACCACGCGCCTTCCCCAACCAGCCTATTGTTATCTGTATACCATCCTGAGTCAGTAGGTGAACGGCCGTGGTGATAGCACAGGAATACTAAGTCGGCAGGAGTTGTTATATTTGTATTTGATGGTGCAGCGATAGCCGCTTCATTTGGGACATGTTTTAGCTGAGTATTTGTATCACCATTGCTAGTATGCAAAGTGGGTGTCATTTTCTCAGGCCCGTACATTACCAGACTTATCCTTGGCATGGTAGGTCTACTGGACGCCATTCATAGGGCTGAGAAGATGACCATCCCTTCACTGTTAGGCGTGGATATACTGAGATTGATGGAATTGGTGCGCAGATACATTCTTGGTGTGTTTATATTGGCTACACCTACTCAAGTTGTTGCAGAGAAAGTAAATGACACTACAGAAGATCCTCAGCCGGTTCCTGAGCCTCAACACAGGAGCCACCTCAGGTGTACATGATCGATTTGAGAGGCTTGAGAGCCTATGATCGAGATCACTGAGGTTCGTGTGATGTAGGTTGCACAGCACGCAGAGGTGATGGCGTGTCTCGACACTTTACAGCAGTTATAAGAGCGAGACATCGCCTTACCCTCTATCATGAGACCCAAGACTCTTCAGTCTTCACCACTACCAATCGATCCACCAGTTTCTGCATCTTCACCAATAGTAGCAGTAGAGGAGCCCTAGACAGACACCGACGCTTGATGCATCTTTTGTTTCCTTTGTTTTTGCATTTTTAAAGTCCATTTTCGTATTTTATTATGGACTTCTATAGTCAGAAAGGACCCTCCTTCTTAGTTTATATTTTATTTTTGTTTTTGTCTCGAGTTGTATTAAATTGCTCTATCTTTTATATACTTGAGTTAATTTGGTTTTTGTTTATTGAGCTTCACTGAACCCTTTTGTGTATACGTGCAGATGGTCTTGTCAGTATGAGAATTGAGAACTAGTCATGGACACAGCCAATGTGGGCCATGTGTGTTTCACAACCCGTTGGAACTTTACTCCCAAGGATTTAGCTCCATCAAATGCAACATTAGGAGTCAAGGGAGTATTGTTTCAATTGCCCACTCCCATATATTTGCTTGATTGCTATACTTTCTATTGTGCTTGCATGTGTCCATTGAGGACAATGTACATCTTAAGTGTGGGGGGAGTTCACTTTGCACATGTCCTTTACACAAGTTTTGATTGACATACATGCTCAAGTAGCAAATGGCGGTTCACCATAGTTGCAATGTTTGTATTCTTGAGTTAGGATATGTTTTAACATTGAATGTTCTCATGCTTTAGTTTTTATTTGAATTTCTAGGAATTTTTGCCCGATTAATATTTCTGCACCACTCATTCATGAAACTCTTTTAGAAACTCAAGTTTGATGTTTAAGGGACTAATTAGTTTTGTTTCTTGTTCTATTTTGATGAAAAAATAGATTGTTTAGTTGTGCATTGGGGTGAAAAGAGCAACGACCTATGAAGTATGAAGCTACTCTCATAAGTCGGATACTAGTTATGCCATAACGAGACTTTCTGGAAAGAAAATATAGGATTAGGGTTTCAACTGAAAGATAGGAGACATTCTAAAAAGAAAACATATGTTTAGGATTTTGATTGAAAAATAGGAGACATTACAATAAGAAAAAACATATGATTTGGGTTTTTATTAAAAACTAAAAAATAGTGGGTATTCCAAAAAGAAAACATAGGATTATAGTTTTTATTAAAAAATAGGAGACATTTCTATAATGAAACATAGGATTACGGTTTTAATTGAAAAATAAGACAAATTACTATAACCAAACATACGATTATGGTTTTGAAAGAAAAATGGAGACATTACTATAAAAAAAAGCATAGGATTACAGTTTTGATTAAAAAATAGTAGACATTCAAAAAGAAAAATAGGATTAGGGTTTTGATTGAAAAATATGAGACATTTCGAAAAGAAAACATAGTATTATTGTTTTGATTGAAAAATCGGAGATATTACTATAATAAAAAAATGGGTTAGGGTTTCGATTAAAAACAAAAAATATGGCACATTTCCAAAAGAAAACATAGGAGTAGGGTTTTTTTATTAAAAAATAGGAGACATTCTTAAAATAAATCAAAGAATTAGTGTTTTGATTGATAAATGGAAAGCATTCCAAAAAGAAAATATAGGATTATGGTTTTGATTCAAATATAGTAACCATTCTAATAAAAAAACATACGATTATGGTTTTGATTGAAAAATAGGAGACATTATTATAATAAAACATTGAATTAGGGTTTTGATTATAAATTAAAAATAGGCACATTTCTAAAAGAAGACATAGGGCTATTGTTTTTATTTAATAATAGGAGACACTCTGAAAAGTAAACAAATAATTAATGTCTTGATCGAAAAATAGGAGGCATTCTAAAAAGAAAACATAGGATTAGGATTTTGATTCAAATAGAGCAAGAATTTCTAAAAGAAAACATAAAAATAGTGTTTTGATTGAGAAGTAGGAGACATTAACATAAGAAAACATAGAATTAAGGGTTTGATACAAAGGTTATAGACATTACAAAAAGAAAACAAATGATTAGGGTTTTGATTCAAATATAGTCGGCGTTTCGAAAAGAAAACATAGCATTATGGCCTTGATTGATAATAGATTATATTACTATAAGAAAAAGTCGAATTAGGGTTTTAATTCAAAAATAGTAGATATTCAAAAAGAACAGATAGGATTATGGTTATGAGTGAAAAATATGAGGCATTGAGAAAAGAAAAAAACATAAGATTAGAGTTTTGATTGAAAGATATGAGACATTCCGAAAAAACATCAAATTAAGGTTTTGATTATATATTAGCAAATATTCCCAAAACAAAAGATAAGATTATGGTTTTGATTAAAAAAAAATGAGGCATTATGAAAAAAAAAACAAAAAATTAGGTTTTTATTGCAAACCATAAAAGTAGGACACATTCTGAACAGAAAACATAGTATTAGGGTATTGATTCAAAAAGCAGACATTCCTAAAAGAAAAGAAAGGATTAGGTTTTTGATTGAAAATAGGAGACATTCTTAAAAAAAACATACGTTAGGGTTTTGATTCAAAACTGATAAATAGGAGTTATTAAGACACATAGGATTTGGGTTTTCATTGCAAAATAGGGGACATTCCGAAAAGTAAAACATAGGATTACAATTTTGATTCAAATATAGTAGGCATTATGAAAAGAAAATATAGGATTGGATTTTTTATTAAAAAAAGGAGACATTACTATAAGAAAAATATAAGATTAGTGTTTTGATTCAAAAATAGCAGCATTCCGAAAAACAAAAGGTAGGATTGGGGTTTTAATTAAAATATATTTGGCATTATGAAAAGAAAACATAAAATTGGGGTTTTAATTAAAAAGTAGAAGCTATTAAAAAAAGTTAGGATTATGATTTTGATTAAAAAATATAAGACATTAACACAAAAAAACATAGCATTCGGTTTTGTTTATAAAATAGAGACGTTAAAAAAAGAAGACATAGGATTAATGTTTTTATTTAATAATAGGAGACATTCTGAAAAGAAAACAATGAATTAATGTCTTCATCGAAAAATAGGAGGCATTCTAAAAAGCAAACATAGGATTAGGGTTTTGATTCAAATATAGTTGGCATTCCGTAAAGAAAATATAGGATTAGGGTTTTGATTAAAAACGGAAAATAGGTTAAATTTCCAAAAGAAAACCTATGATTAGTATTTTTATTCAAAAATAGGACACATTCTAAAAAGGAAAAAAAGAATTAGTGTTTTGATTGAAAAATTGGAAGCATTCCGAAGAAAAAACATAGTATGTTTTTTATTCAAATATAGTTGAAATTCATTCAAGAAAACATAACAATGGGGTTTTGATTGAAAAAATAGGAGACCTATTATAAGAAAACAAAGGACTAACATTTTGAATAAAAAATAGGAGATATTAGTAGAAGAAAAGATAGGGTTAAGGTTTTGATTAAAAAATAGTACACATTCCCAAAAGAAAACAAAGCATCATGGTTTTGATTGAAAAATAGGAGACATTACTATAAGAAATCATAGGATTAGAATTTAGATTCAAAAATAGTATGCATTCCGAAAAGAACACACATGATTTGTGTTTTGATTGAAAAACAGGAAGCATTCAGAAAATAAAACATAGGATTAGCATTTTGATTAAAAAATATTAGACATTCTGAATGAAAATATCTGATTAGGGTCTCGATTAAAAATTAGTAGACATTCCCAACACAAAAGATAGGATCAAGGTTTTGATTAAAAAAAAGAGACATTCTAAAAATAAAGCAAAGGATTAGGGTTTTGGTTGAAAAAATAGGAGACATTACTATAAGAATACATTGGATTAGGGTTTTGATTAAAAAATAAGAGGCATTACTATAAGAAAACATAGAATTAGGATTTTTGTTGAAAAATAGGACACATTATTATAATAAAACATAGGATTAGTGCTTTTGATTAAAAAATAGTAGACACTCCAGAAAGAAAACATAAAATAAGAGTTTTGACTGAAAATTATAAGACATTTCAAAAAGAAAACATTGGATTATTGTTTCGATTAAAAAATAGGAGACATTACTATAATAAAATAACATATTAGTATTTTGATGAAAAACTAAAAAAGTAGATGACATTTAGAAAAAGAAAACATAAAATTTGGCTTTTTATTCAAAAATGTGGAGCATTCCGAAAATAAAACAAAGAATTAGTATTTTGATTGAAAAATAGTAGGCATTCCAAAAAGAAAACATGGGATTTTGGTTTTGATTGAAAAATTGGAGACATTACTATAAGAAAGCATGGGATTATGGTTTTGATTGAAAAACAGTAGAAATTACAATAAGAAAACAGAGGATTATGATTTTGGTTTAAATAAAGTAGGAATTTCTAAAAGGAAATATAGGAGTAGGGTTTTGATTGAAAAATAGGAGCCATTACTACAAGAAAACATACGATTAGTGTTTTGAATGTAAAATAGGAGACATAACTATAAGAAAACATAGGACTAGGATTTTTATTAAAAAATAGTAGACATTAAGAAGAGAAAATGAAGGATTATGGTTTCGATTCATATATAGTAGGGATTCCAAATAAAAACACAGCATTAGTGTTTTGACTAAAAAATATGAGATTTTACTATAAGAAAACATAGGATTATGTTTTTGATTAAAAAATAGTAGACATCCTGAAAAGAACATATATGATTAGTGTTTTGATAAAAAAAAATAGGAGGCATTTAGAAAATAAAACATATGATTTGGGTCTTCCCAGGAAAAATGAGACATTATGAAAAACATCGGATTATGATTTTGATTAATAATTAGCAGACATTCCCAAAACAAAACATAGAACTAGTGTTTTGATTCAAAAATGATACATTCCTAAAAGAAAATTAATTAGTTTTGATTAAACCTAAAAAATAAGACACATTCCGAAAAGAAACAAAGGATTTGGGTTTTGAATTAAAAATAGGACACATTTTGACAAGAAAACATTAGATTAGTGTTTTGATTTAAAAATAGCAGACATTCCTGAAAAAAAAAGGAAAGGATTAGATTTTTTATTGAAAAATAGGAGACATTCCAAAAAGAAAACATAGGTTAAGATTTTGATTCAAATCCGCTAAATAGGACACATTAAGAAAAGAAAAAAATAATATTCGGATTTTGATTGAAAGATAAGTAACATTCAAAAGGAAATACTAGCATTAGGGTTTCATTATAGCGAGACATTCAGAAAGGATTAGGGTTTTGAATTAAAAATAGAACATATTTAAAAAAAAATAAAGGATTACGGTTTTGATTCAAAACTGAAAATATGACACATAACAAGAAGAAGGCATAGGATTAAAGTTTCGATTTAAAAATAAAATATATTCCGAAAAGAAATAAAACAATTAGGTTTTTGATTGAAAAATAGGAGGTATTCTGAAAAGAAAAAATATGTTAGCGTTTTCAT
>NC_052490.1:4273697-4306197 GCF_009730915.1 Dioscorea cayenensis subsp. rotundata
ATAGTTACGCCAAGTTTCCTTTTTTTATTGTTATTATTATAATAATAACTAACCAACATTATATTACGAAAGTTATAATCATAATACAAAACAATTATTATTATTATTATTATTTATACCTCTTCATATTCTTATTTTTATTATATTCATACTCTTTTCTGCCTTCCAACCGCATATATTATTATTACATTTATTAATATTATTATTATTATACAATCTTATTACTTACTTATTATTTTCCCTTCTTTTTCTTGTTCTTCTTCAACTTCATTACCACATATTATTATTATCTTCTTTCGTTCTTCTCTTCTTATTTATTTATTAATTTATTAATTATTTATTATTACTTATTATGTTCTTATTTGTTTATAATTTTTCTTACTTTTTTATTATACTCCGCTTTATTCTTTTTCTAATTTATTTACATCAATGATTTTTTTTCTTCTTCTTCTTTCTTCTTCTTATTTATCCGATTTATTAATCAATAATTTATTATTATTATTATTATTATTATTTATTCTTCTATATATATGATTGTTTTATTTATATATTTATCATTATTGTTATGAATTATTCTTCTTGTTTATTTATTTATTATTTCTCTTATTTTTATTATATTTCTCTTCTTCCTTTTTCAAATTTTTATTATATTTATTCCTCTTTTTACTACTTTTCTCTGCTTCTTGCTTATTATTGTTTATTTATTACTTTTATTATTGTTATTATTATTTATTATTATTATTTTAGGGAAAATTACTGCTCACCCTCAGAATTTTCAAAACTTCCCAAAACCCTCCTACTTTTTACAAGCACCACCTGACCGATGCTTCCATAGCTAGCTTTAACTCCCTCTACTCCCCCACCGCTCACTCAAACGTCCGTCAGTGGAATCCCATTTTTCGCTCGAAAATACTGAAAGCTGAGCGCCAAATCACATCATGCCCAACCTTTCATAGGGTCACTTTGGTCTCCGAAAGACAACGCCAAGGAGCTTACATTACATCTTCGTTATTCTCCCTAATTATCATACCGAAGAGAGTAAACCGGTTTACGAATGTGAGATCAAACTGACGACATGACGGGCTGGTCATGCACTTCATCTCTCAAAACGAAATAGTGTCAGAGTCGATTTTATCGCCGGCACGCAGTACTGTGCCATTGTCGCCTTCTCGCTTATGGTTGTAAAAGTCAGATTACGACGAGAAGAACAGAATTACGACGAGTTCATTTCTTGCCAGAAAGTTCTTCCTCGCTTATGGTCATATCTATTCAGATATTTTAAATAATGTTTAACTATTTGTTATTATCCGCTTAAATATTTTACTAATATGTTTAATAATTGTCATATCCGCTTAATACTCCCATCCTCCGCTTAACATTATCTTCACATGTATAACTATTCATAAACGGTAAATTCTCAAAAAGTCTCGCAGAAAACGTGATCTTTTTCGCTTCGATCCGAATTGGGCTACGACAAGTACGTGCAGCGCAAAGCTGTTAGTAGAGTCCCGCATGTAGAATTAACGACTGCATTAATTTACGCACGGCTGAACATAAATTTCCAACACCCGCTCGCTCACTGGGCCAATGCTCGCATCGTATGCTTAACTTTTTTCCTGGATACGAAGAGTCACCGCTGTGGACTTCACACTACAACAACTGTGAAGAACCCTCCCCACGGACAACCACCTCGTTTGCCCTCATCATCCTCCTCCTCCTCCTCCTCCTCCTCTCCTCCTCTTCCCATGGACAACCACTCTATCTCGGTAAAGGACACCGCCAGAGCTTCTTCCTTATCTTCGAGAATCTCACCCAGTCACTCACCCAACCAGTTAGAACTGCCGCAAGCCGAATGTCCCCATAATCGCTCCGAACGCAGAGGATCTCCTCACTTGCAGGATGACGGGAAAGCAATCAGAGAGCATTTGCACTTGGGTAAGAAAAGAAAGTGCTCACGTGATCAAGGGTGGATCGCGTGAGGATTCTCAGTAGGAGGAGACTGCAGAAACATCCTTTAAGATTCGGGGTTGACATTTACTTCACTTGAGACTTTCCTTGCCACGCTATTTAAGAACATTACGACGGCCACAGGTACAACGTTACGCCTCGGTGGTTTCAACCATCGCATCGCCGCTTAAGTCCCACCACGACACATCGCCTAACAGTCGCTTTCATGAACGCCAAGTGTTGGTTTAAACCCTAATGCCTGCACGCTGTGCAAGTGATCGCTGACATGTTACGCAACCTACCGTGGAGCATCTCGAACGTGCCGCCGTGCACACTTGCTCGCTATACGTGAGGGCTCGCAGTCGCGGAGCGCAGTCCCAGATCCGAAATGTCAGACGCTTGTAAATCAGAATGCTGTAAATAAGTTGTAAACTCTTTATATAATAAAACGAAACAAGCGTATTCGATCATGGACTTCAGAAATTTAGACCGCAGACCCAGCACAAACAATGTGGGAAACAAAAGAGCGCTCATTGTAAACAATAGAAAAAGGTTAAACACTACTCAAAGTTACTCTTTAGCAACTGACACCAGAGTTTAAGAAAATACGAAAGATGTTTAAACAGTACCCGTGAGGTACCCATCTTCAACGCGATGTCAGCTGAAAAGCATTCAATTTCAAAGCAATAACATATTATTTTAAATGATATAGACTTTTCAGTTAAACTTAACTATTTTAAACACTATATGTATCCTGTTTAAACATAAAAGCTTGACGCCATTACAGAGACTCATGTTGAGTCGAGAACTTTCATTCAACGATGACAATATGTCTTCCTCTGGCCAGATGACATATATTTCCCTGCCCCTTTGGGATGGAGGGAAAAATACCGCCTATCGCATCAAGTCGATCTAACCTCTATGCATGCAACTGCACTTTTTGTTTGCCTCTCGACCGCCTGCTTGTCTCTTTACATCTTCTACTTCTTCTTGCTCTTGTCTACTTGTTCTTCATTTCATTTCATTCGTCTGCAGATGGTTTGTCAACGGATATATTATGGAAGTTTTTGTGGTATTGCTAGATTCAACTGGGGGAGGGAAGAGTGCTAATGTTCACGGCTCGCACTTCTTGGGAATTGGTGCTACTGAGATATGTGATGCGATGGGGGTCTCAAGTTTCCTCTTGTCGTGGTTAGTTCATCACACACGATGGATATAAAACGGTTTGCCCAATCGAAAACGACAGTCGACTTCCACTGATGTGTCACGTCCGCTCCATCTTCAAATGTGTCAGAGTGATCTTGTCGCCGAGACGTAAAATGTGCCATTGTCAGGATCCTAACTGAAAAACGAGGTGTTACTCGTCTGTAAGTTCCTTTTTCTTTTTAATTATTCCAGCTGTTCGGGGTCATTATTGTTTAAATATGTCCACACTAGTTAACATATTATACTGAGTCCTTTACGTTATTAGTTAATTGCTTAAGTATTTAATTTAACGCTTAACTATTGTAATTATCGCTAAACATTATACTCTCCGCTTAACATATTGATCTTTCTCACCTGGACCGGGTGCTGGCATGAATTCGTGATTCATGCAGCTGCCCCATTCATCCCCATGGTGACCCACGGTGCGATGTCTTCCTTCCTCGCCGATCATTCAAGTGTTGTCGCTGGATATTGGACAACGCTTTTGACGGTGTCGAACATTTTAGATGTACTTCGAAATCATATGCAATCAAAAGGAATTTCTGACTTCAAATTCATAAAGAACGAAAAACATCGGAGGATCGTGGAATGCGTCTGCCGATGGTTGCCTGGGCGCCTTCACGCATCAAAAGAGTATAACAAAAATACTTTTAATCAAGACAATCAACCCCGCCACACACTTATGGTGGTGGCATGAGGTTCGCGTCACATCCGAAAGCTGCCCAAAATGGGTTAGCGCGACGAGTGACCCGTAAGCTCGAGGACCGCCCTGCATGCAAGGCCATCGACATTCGGGACGACACGCTGCGGGAACATGGTGTCCACATACCATACAAGCTGTGCTGAAGTCTGGGAAAAGAGCATGCCCGGGTGGTCTCTCGACGGTAGTGACATCTCCGCCTATGACTGCTTGCTTTGGTATGTGGATAAGGTGGCTCGAAACAAATCCTGCAAGTGCGACCGTGGAGAGACGGTGATCACTTTTTAAACGCATTCTTTTCTACTTCGTGGCGTGTATTGTGGGATTCAAGAGGGCTCTGCAGTCGTTAACTTCTCGATGGTACCCATCTCCTGAAAATATCGGGCACACCATCTGGGTGCACAGGAAAGATGGTAACAATGGTTTTTCCACGCTGCCTCGTGATAGCTCGACAACCCAGACCGATGCCAACTGGACTTGGTTCATATCTAAGTTAGGCGATGCCTTATACGAGGGTGGAGATTATCATGAGATAATTACCTTCGTGCGTGGACGATGTCCAAGGGCCTTGTGAGCGCAATTGCGAGAGTCTTCCTTTCTTCGCCATTACGCGTCATCTGCCTTCGACATTTGGAGGCCAATTTTATGAAAGCCAATGTCGACTTGGGAAGGCATTGAGGGAGGAGTGCTCGGTCTACATATGCTTCCAGCATTGCGTGCGGCATCCACTGCCAAAGATTTCGATGATACCGTGAATGAACTGCAGTGCCATATCACCCAAGCTCATCAATCGTTGATTAATAAATCGGATATGGCAGCATTGGTCGAATTATCTCGCTCGAGGTGATCGCTGGGGTGAGATGTATTCAAACGTCAGGGAGTCGTTCAATGCTTGGATCAAGGAAGCTCGATCATTTACCGATGACTTTAAAATGGTCGACTCCATAAAGGTCTGCGAATGTTGGTTTACACTTAACATTTAGTATTACCCTTTAAACATTCTCAATCTTTGTTTCATTACACTTTGTCCGACTTTTAAATATTAATCATTTTGTTTAAATAATTACAATAATGTTTAAACATGTTGACGAATTATTTAACCATCACTGCTCTTTGTTTAACATTATTTGCCGTAGTTCAAGTTGATGCGCATGTTATGTAAATCCGCGTGAGCAAGTCGACCAAATGGGAGAGCTACTTATGCCCGACATACATTCGAGTTAGAGATCATTGTTGAGGACAGTACAAGTCTTCGTGGTTGGTCGTTAGTGTCGATGATCGCTACGAAGCGATCGAACAATGCAGCAACTCCGTGGATCTCGCCATCGTAACTTGTTCATGTCGAAGGTGGCAAGTTTATGGTATCCCTTGCAAAACATGCTTCATGCAGACGAATAATGCAGCACGGACACCAACGTACATCGATTTATTGGCGGGTACTTCACCGTCGACAATTACAAACCCGGGCGTACAAGGAAGCTATATTCCCCATACCCGACGATGACGTGCCTTCAGACGCAAATCGTGAGCTTCGCTTATGCATCACGGCGTGACTAGAAGGCACTCGGGCGCCTAGGACGAAAAGAGGATCGAGTCGCAAGCGTTTGATGTCCGCGAGTTACATTGCAGCCGCTGCCAAGGATCCGGTCACAATCGACGATCTTGCAATGAAACTGTCGCCGACTAGGCATTGTTAATAAACCGACGATGACAGGGAAACATTGTGTATTGATGGGAACCTTTCCACATTTAAACTCTTACTCTTTACAACGAATTGAATGTATTTACACAGAGACATTGTTATTTTAAACGGATACACTGTAATTTGAAATATTTCAACTGATGTTTAAACAATGAGTGCATTTATTTAAACAGAGACAGTGTTATTTTAAACGGGTACACCGTATTTTGAAATATTTAAAACTGATGTTTAAACGATATATAGTATATTTAAACAATGAAAGTGAAATGTACACAATTACAACGTAAATTAAACAATGAAATAAAAACCGAATGGAATTTAACCCGCTTTTACAATTCAAAAACAAACAAAATTTACATTAAGATATACAAGTCATGTTCTTCGAACACGAAAACAATGAATTGAATTTTGTCCAGATTTTACATTTGAAAAATTTGACATACAGATATACAGGACATGTTATTCGGGAAACAAAATTTAACCCGCTTGTGACGACCCCTTTTGTCATGGACGCCATCGCCCTCCCCTCCTTAAGTATGCGGGTAACATACCGTAATCTCGAGGTAAGGAACGTCTGTCTGCAGTAGTCGTAACTCTCACCCCACGAGTACTGCTCGATAAACCGCATGACGTAGGCGAGCGTAATCGACGCTTCCTTATTTTTGTGCGGGTTTCGTGGTCGCATGCTAGCCGGGTACTTTTCGTCGTCGCCGACTGGCGAACTCCATATCGACACAAAGGTCGAATAGATTCCGTTGTCGAGATATGCAAGTCGAGATTAGAATACCCGATTTAAATACCAAACAGATATTAATCGGACATAATTAAAGAACTTACCATGTCCAACGCGTCCTTATCGCATTCTCGGACATGAAGAATAATGCCCGTATTCTTGTTTATCATTGTCCGTGACTGACGACATGGAAAGTGGCCATTCATGATTATCGGGAGGATAACAATTTGAACTTCATCGCAGTTTGCGCAGCAGCATCCCCGATCATAGCCATAATTGTGTCGTATGTGCGTCATCCCGCTTTTGACATAAACAGCAAGAAGCGGTTCACGTGATGGAGCGCCTGCTTGTAAGGATATGGCTCTTTGCTCACCGACTTTTTGTATGATGCATACTGAAAGCGTCCATCACATCATCAGTGACCATCTCCTTCCCCTCAGCGACTTGTATAATCTGTCAGTGTGGAGCCGACAGCGTCATTCTTCCACACGCAGTCTCTGAGGTTAAACGATAACAGATAAAATAAGACCATATTGTAAGTATTTAAATGATATTATCAATTGTTACATGATATTATATATAATTAAACGATTAGTAGAAAACTTAAATGATAACATAAAAGGTATTAAACACTATTAGGAAATAGTTAAACACTATAAGAAACCCTTTAAACAATAACATAAAAAGCGTTACACTTACTCGTCCATAGAGCAGCTTGAGGAAGATACTCATCAACTCCCGCTCAGAGTTTGTTAAAGACGACTCGAGGCCAACCCATTTCTTCTTCTTCGGAATAAAAAGGTTTCCGAGCCGTCACCGTCCAATTTTGATTGGCCTTGATCATCTCTCTCGTTGCTCGGTCGGGGTCTTCATCGAGCATCTTCCTTCGATGCGGGACGATAGCATGACAGATCAACTACGCAACACATCCTTACATGGTTGTTCTTGTTGTGGGATCGTGTCGCGGCTTGGTCGCTATGATCGCTCGGGTCGCACGTCCACGCGACCCGCGACAGCGGATTCGACGATCTTCTCAACCGTGGCCCATGACAACAGCATCATTGGGGAGACACACCCTTAACTTGTTCTCGATCTTCGAGGATTGTGTCCATCTTGATGCCGCATCTCGGACATGGTTCCACCGGGTCGACGATTTCATCGAGAAGAGAGTCAACGACCTTCTCAACCGCGGCAACGGCCACATCATCTACGATGTCCTCCACCGTCATGTCCATGTCATCAACGGCGACAGACTCAGTAACAGCATCAGCCGCCGATGGTGTTGCTATTGTTTCATCGTCAGCCGGCGGTGGAGACAGAGGCAGTATTGTTCTCCTCTTTTTCGCAAGTCTCTTCGAATGTGGCCGCCTTGGAATGACCTTCCCGATGATGTCGTCGTCGTCAAATTCCGACGCCTCGTTCGTCCCGGGTGCTTCAGTTCTTTCGAGGGATGGCGCAGCCGGTTGTGAACGTCCTTCCAGCGCCTCCACACGAGCGACAAGCCGAGGAAACTCGGTCATCAATATCTGGCATGCCTGCATAAGAGTTGCGGTGACATCTTCGCCCAATGTCACCGGTGGGGCTGCCACGGTCGGAGGGGCTGCCATGGTCGGGGGGACTGTCGTTGTCGTGGTAGGGGGGGTTGTTGCAATCTGCCGGGGTAGGGGAGGGCTTCTCGGCGTCGAGGAATGCGTGGCGCTGGTGGGGCTGGAAGTAGGAGAACGGGCGTCCAGCGCGCAGCGATGAGGCCGCCCTCTCATCCCGCCTTCGAGCAAGTGGTTCCGGAGCAATGGCATCCATCCGTCGGTTGGCCCCAACAAATATTTCTTCTTCAGGCATTCCGGAACCAGGCTCAGGAAACTAACATATGTAAACCAAACAATTTCAGCGAGATCATTCATTTTAAACTATAAAAACTATATTTAAACAGAGTGTTTATATATTTAAACGTTATAGAATATAATTAAACGGAGAACAAAATATTTAAACCGGTATGAATAATAGTTAAACGGTAAATACTAAAGTTAAACGCTAAATAAAATGTTTAAACATTAAAGACTTATGTTAAACATTGTCCATGATTTATTACCTCTTTTCCATCGAGCGATGACAAGCTCGTTTCTACCGTCGCTTGCTTCCGGTAAGTACTTTCACCGTAGCACAACATCCTTGGGATCTTGCCGAAACGGACTTTCTTCCCCGTTCCGGTCAGCTCGTAAAACCAGACGTTAAGCGCGACCGAGCAACCCTTAATGTACCCTGTGTTGGTCTTCTTCCCGGCGCATCTATCTTGCACTCGGGCGGCCGCTATGGAATATCCTCCATAAGCCACTTAGTGGCCGCTCGCGCCTACTGCGTATCGCCCCATGGGTCGGGTAGATCATCGACGTAATCAACGATCCGGCTCGAACCGAGCATGATGTATTTTGGGAAGAGGATCGTCCCCATGAGGTACACCATCGAGTTTGACAAAATTATCTTCTTCTCCCTCCTCGTCGAACAAGTTGCACCGAGTGCTCTTGATGGAGTCTCTGCGTCTCTCGTGAGGTCTTTGATAGATACCGCCCTCGAACGCCGACCGGTTTTCTTCTTCCGAAAGATCACTGCGTCGCCATCGCAACGCGACCAAGAACGAGGGCCACATCTTGAGGTGCTGAAACTCGAGCAGCTTTTCTCCGATCCTCGAATTTATTGGTGCGACCATCGTACCTTTGCAAAAGAGAATCAAGAAGGGCCCTCTCTTGGTATATGGCTTCCAGCTCAGTGAACGCTGCAAACGGTGTCCTTCGAATAATCTCCCAGTGTCGAGGGGTCATGTTAACTTTCAATTCAGCTAAGGTCTCCACAACCGGTGTCAAATAGCAACGCCCATTAACTAGGTTGACCGCCATAATCACAAGCCTGCGACAATAACAACACATTCAACATGCAGTATTGACAAAAGTTTAAGCGGAAATATAAGGTTTTAAACGGTAAACTCTCAGTTATTAAACAGAGATATAAAATGTTAAACAGAGACCCATTTTGTTAAACAGAGACGAGAATACTTAAACAGAGACAACAAATGTTAAACTGTAACATCTCATTTCTTAAACGTCAACCTCATTTGTAAAACTGCAACCATATCAAACGAAACGGGAAATGTACATTATAAATATTACACAAATCATAACAATCGAAAAAACTATTTCGATAGTGTATACATACGAAAATGCAAAACAAAACAAAACCCTAGCCGAGAAATCTCCCTGCAGACTAACAAAACCCCAGCCGAGAAATCCCCCTGCAGACTTCAATATCTTCCAACAAAAACAGGAGCACAAAACAAAACCGAAAAATCTTTCTTTGTAACAGAACAGTTAACATAAAACCATACTCAATACCTTAGATTGCAAACTGATGAAATGCCAACTAGTCATGGGGGGACTTCTCCTTCGAGATACCGTGGAAAGGGAAAAGTCGATGAAATGCCAATTCACGGAGGCTTCGCCGGGTAGAGACAACTTCGGAGCGACTCGAAATGGAAAAGGCGAAGACGTGAGTTGAGAAAAAGCAATTAAACGGCTCAATAAATTGTCTCTCGGGGTTACCCTACGGAAAACCGCCCCACTTCCTCTCAAATCGACGAGATGGTCGCAGCCCACGACTCCCCATGCAAGGGCATTTTTCGTCCAAAAATTTGAAACTCACTACGTTCACATCCGTTCGAGGGGTTTGGGGTTTGAAAAACATAGACTTTAAAAGGAGGGGGTTTTTGGGGATTGCAAAACTAACGGGGTGTTTTTGGCAATTTTACAAACTTAAAGGGTTTTTTTGGCAATTTCCACTTATTATTATTATTATTATTATTATTATTATTATTATTATTATTCTTTTTCTTCTTCTTGTTCTTCTTATTTAATTATTAATTAATTAATTTATTATTATTATTCTTTATTATTATTTATTTGTAATTTTTCTTTTTTTTAATTATACTTCCCCTTCTTTTTCTTTTTCTTCTTGTTATTTATTTATTTATTATTATATTAATTTCTTCTTCTTCTTCGTATTAATCTTATTTATTTATTTATTTGTCATTATTATTATTATGTATTATTCTTATTACTTATTTATTTATTATTTTCTTATTTTTTATTATATTTCCTCATCTTCCTCTTTTTCTTATTTTTTATTATATTTCTTCTTCTTCTTTTTCTTCTTTTTCTTATTATTATTCTTTATTTATTATTATTATTATTATTATTATTATTATTATTATTATTATTGTTATTGTTATTGTTATTATTATTAATTTATTTATTTATTCATTTATAATTTTCTTAGTTTTTATTATTCTTCCTCTTCTTCTTCTTTTTCTATATTTATTTATTATTAGTTAATTTTCTTATTTTTTTTATTATATTTATTCTTGTTTTTCTTCTTGTTGTGCTTCTTACTATTATTATTACTATTATTATTATTATTATTATTATTATTATTTATTTTTTTATTCTTCTCACTTTTTATTATATTTCGTCTTCTTCTTGTTTATTTATTTATTTACTATTAATTATTTTACTTCTTCCTCTTCTATTGCTTCTTATTATTTATTTATATATCATCATTATTATTATCATATTTTTTTATTTTTTTTCTTATTCTTATTCTTATTATTGTTATTATTATTATTATTTATTCTTCTTCTTATTTATTTATTAATTTTCTTATATTTATTATTCTTCTTCTTCTATAAGTATTTATTTACTATTATTTATTTATTTATTTATTTATTATTGTTTTTTCATATTTTTTAGGTAAACTTACTGTTTACCCCTTATGAATTTCAAATAATCCTAAATAGCCCCTCTAACTTTTGCACTACCTGGACAACTCTTCCATAATTGTTTAAGTTCCCTTTTACCCCCTATGGGTCACTTCAGCTGTGTTCATGTTATGAAATTTCATTTTTGCCGTTGAAAATGGTGGAAAATAAACCGCCCAATCACATCATATCCGAACTTTTTGTATATAATTTTGCAATTTTTTTCTATTTCAGGCTTGCTTTTTGTCAAATAAAGTTTAGAAGGCTCATCACATCTTCTTCTTTTTCTTCTCCTCATTTGGTTTGTTCGATTTGAGTTCTGCCGGTTTCCTGATAATGTGATAATTTCTTCATTGCTCTCACTTTGATCATTTTACGGGAGGGAGTAACAATTTATAAAAATGCACGTTTATTATGGAGAGTTTTTGTGCTATTTCTAGATACAATGGGGAGGGATGAGTGCTAATGTTTACGGCGCTGACTTCTTAGGAATCAGCGTTAGCTGAGACATATGAGCTTTCCTGTGTCATGGTGAAGTTTATCACACACGATGGATATAAAATAGTTTGTCCAATAAAAAACGATATTAACTTCCAGCGCAAGAACCAAATCTAAAGGTGTGTCTCCCGCTGATGCTGCTGCTATTGCCGCGGTTGAGAAGATCGTTGACTCTATTGTCAACCAAATCATAACCGTTGGAAACCCGGGTGCAGATTACCACATCGAAGGCGCATACAATCCCACAACAACAAGAAGCATGTAAGGATATGTCTCCGGTTGATACTGTCATCGTGCCCGCATCGAAGGAAGATGTTACTAGTGCTGAACACCGACAACCGTCAATAATAGTGCTGCATGATGATCCCAAAATAGCTATTGACAAGTGGTAAGGGAACGGCACCAAAAAGTCAACGAGAGATATGATCCTTGCCAACCAACAATATGAAGAAGTTTGAAAAGACTTTATTCTAAAGAAGAAAAAATACCTTGGACAATCGCGATTGAACAGGAGTTGATAAGGATCTTCCTCAACTGCTCTATGGATAAGTAAGTTTGAAGTTTTTATGTTATTGTTTAAATTTATATATTAACCTTTAATTTATGTAGTTACCGTTTAAATATTTGCAATATCATTTAAATATTTTCTATATCATTTAAATATATTTACAATATCGTTTAATTATATCTGTTACCATTTAACCGCAGGACTATCGTGTGGATGGATGACTCTCTCAACACCACACGGTCCAGATTATTCACACTGCTTGACGGGAAGGAGATGGTGTCAGACGATGTGATGTACGCTTTCATATGCATTTTACAAAAGTCACTGAGCATAGTACCATATCCTTATAAGAAGCGCGCCTCCATCACACGACCACTGGCGCTGTTTATGTCAAAGCAGGAAGACGCATCTGATACGAATTTCGCTATGATCGGGGATGCCGTGCGCAAGCTGCATGATGTTGACATTGTCATCCCCCCGATAATCATGAATGGCTACTTCCATCTCATGGTCCTTGACAATAACAAACAAGAATACAGGCATTATTCTTGATGCCAAAGTGAGGAGTATGATAAAGATGCGTTAGAAATGGTAAGTTCTTTGAAAAACTGAGTTTCATTAATAATGTTTGGTAAATAATAGGTATTCTAACCTCAATTTCTATACCTCTACAGCGGAGGCTATTCGACACTTGTATCGATATGGAGTTCAGCGAGATGGTGACCACAAAGTACCTACTAATTCACGGCATTGAAACCCCACGACAAAAAAAAGGAAGTGTCGACTGGGCCGTCTATGTCATGCGGTTTATCAAACAATTAATTACCAATGAAAAACTATGGCTACCGCAAACAGACATCCCTTATCTGAGATTAAAGTATACTGCCCACATACTTAAGGAAGGGAGCGTAGCCGCCATCACTAACAAAGGGGAGTCTTCGATTATAGGGAAATAGAATTGACATGATATTGTTTGTTTAGACGATGTAAAATAGTTTTGTTGTTATAAATTTTAATTCAATTCATTATTTTCGAGGAACATGACAATTTTTTTAATGTAAATTTACTAGTGTTCATTTACAAGTCTGTATACTTATGTACTCGCCTTTCTTTGCTTAACTTTCAATTTTATTGTTTAAATATCAAGGTTTATGTTTAAAATAAAGTAGTCTTTGTTTAAACAAACAACATAGGATAATAAGTTAAAAAATAGTAGTCTCTGTTTAAACAAACAATGTCACTATTTAAATATATGTGTTACCTTTTAAGAATATAAGTTTCTCTGTTTAAATATCACCAATTGGCACTCAATTAAGTTTGTTTCTTTTTAAAAATTTGTTTATTTACAATGCCTAGTTAGTGACAATTTCATTGCAAGATCTACGATTGTGCCTACATGCGTGGCAGCGGCTGCAATGTAACTCGCGGACCTCAAACACTTGCAACTCAATCCTCTTTCGTCTAGGACACCCTAGTTTCCTTCTTGTCACAGTATAACACAAACGCAGTTCATGATTTCCGTCCGTAGGCTTGTTATTGTGGGGTATGGGGAATATAGCTTCGTTATATGCCAGTTTGTAATTGTCGATGGTGAAGTAGCCGCTAATAAATCAATGAACATTGGTGTCTGTCTGCATTATTGTAGCGCAAGCATGTTTGCACGGGTTACCATAAACTTGCCATTTGCGACATGAGCAAGTTCTATTGGCAAGATCTACAGAGTTGCTTGACAAGTACCACTTGCTTATATCCCGCAAGTGCACGGGTTTGTCAAAGTAATAATCCCGGGTGAGCGGGGTCGAATCCACAGGGAGTAGGGAATGAAAATACTTAATTTGGTTCTTAGCTATGTGGAAGATCAATAGTGATTGGTGTGAAATTGATTCAATTCTCAATAATAAAAGAAACAAGTGAGAGAGCAAGAATAAAGAAAAGGGTAAGGCAATCGATAAAGATGGGGTACTCGGATGATGCTTCACCTAGGAAAATCATTTCAAGTGCAAGAACTCTCTCTATTATGCTTCCTAATCAATGCAATGGTGAGTCGTGGAAATCCTTACATACATAGTCCCAAATCTAAGGTCAACCATGCCTAACTCTACTCATGTCCCGGAGGAGAGATTAAATAACCTCTCAACCTCACACTCGAATAAAGTTGCAATGGGCTCTAGGGATTCCAAGTGATAAATCGCTTCCTAATTATATACCTAACCCTTTGGTCCAGGCGGAAGGTCCCTAGCCACAATTAAACACTAGATACTAAGATCCCCTCAACGCTTCACTCCATTGACGCGTAACTAGGCCCCAGCGGAGGTCCATCCCTTAGACCATTCACTCTATTATGGCCGCAAAGAACTCAAGGAACGGAGGTAGAATCTATCACATCGGAGGTTAAAGGGGGCGCTCCTGTACTTCTCGACTCACCCTCTCAACACTCTCCAACCTAGCTTTGTCTAACGCTCGTGGTGTGTCACTCACTCACAAGGTTACCAACAAGAACTCTCAACCCTAGTGTCACTCTAGGGGAAATGTTCATACAATCAAGCATTCAAGGTTGGAACTCACAATAAACATCAATTTATTGAAAGCATAATAAAGAAGTTCAATGAAACGAGTACATCCTAGGGTTCACAATCACCCAAGTACCTACTAGGGGTTTAGCTCTCTATGGAGCTAAGTAAAATCAAAGAAATTGAATGTAAAAGCAATTAATCCATAAACAAACCCCCTCGATGGTCGTGTCGATGGTCTTGTGGAAAGTCCTCTACTCGTCGTCCAAGGATTCCTTCGTCCGGTATAGGATACGCCTCGAACGAAGCTCCCCTACCAACCTTCTTCCTAATGGAATCACGATGTCGGAGCCGTAGAACCTCTCCAAAAACCTTGGCCAATACCCCTTGAAACCCTAGCTGAAACCCTCTCACAAGTTGGGGAAAAGATGGAGAAAAGAATACTGAAATCGGGGCTGAAATCGGCATTAAATAGGGCTGGAATCGGGCGACTACACTGGTGTGTATGATGTCACACGCCCCTGTGGAATTTCCACACGGGCGTGGATAATTTCCACACGCCCGTGTGGATTCTCTGTTTCTCTGATTTCTCGGCCGGGCTGCTACAGCACTTGCTACAGTGTTTTGCTACATTAACCTGCTACAGTGCTCTGCCAGAAATACTCCCGAATTCCATACTTTCATTGGGGTAACGGAAACGGGCACACGTTTACGTCGTGAATCACTTGCTTCTTCAATGATGTACACGTTGGTGGATCTCTTGTTCTTATATGCATAAATCAGAATGCTCGAGTGTGACTGCCTTTGTGCCCCTCCAAATGAATGTGCTCACTCGAATACGAGAAGGTTGGCACACACTCTATCATCTCACACCTGACCTATGTCTTCGCCTTTGAACCTTAGCAAGATCTCCTCCAAAATAGGTGCATTATGATCCACATTGGCCTATTTCCTTCATACTCGGCCTCACAACCCTACCTGCATAAAAGTAACATAAAAAAACACACATATTAATGTAAAAACCTGAAAAAAGTAATGCTCAACATAAGGAATGAACGCTTCGCATTCGTATCGCACAAGTACTTATCAAACTCCCCCACACTTAAGCTTTTGCTTGTCCTCAAGCAAACATTAAAACATTCTGTGCATCTATGAAGAAATTATTGAAAGTGCTTGGCCTTAGGTTCACCAAAGTATACAAAGGTAGCATTCTACAAGTAAGGAAAATTTCAACACTAAATACGAAAAAAAACTCAATGCTTTAGATAAAAACTTGAATCAAAAAGGATAACAAACCCGAATTTCGTGTAAGTTTGTGAACTCACTCAAAACACCCCAAGTTATACTCCTCAAAGTTCTAAGTGCAAGGGACTTATTTATCTACACAAGTGATAAAAATTTTAAAAGATGGTAGTAGCTTCACACATCCTCTAAGGTAACCCTTTCCAAAGCGGCCGCTAAGGTGGCTTTCACACTTTCGAGGTGGTAGCGCTTTCTACCCGGGTGGTAGCTTTCACTCATCGTATGAGATAGCTCTTTCTCTCATTAGGGCATAACTAGTATCCGACTTGTGAGAGTAGTTTCATACTTCATAGGTGGTAGCTCTTTCCACCCAACAAATACAAAAAAACAAAAAACTATTTTGTTCCTTTTTTCATTTTTCCTTTTTTTTGTTTTTTTTTTAAAAAAAAAGAAGTAAACCTAACTAGTCCCTTTAACCTCAAACATGAGTTTCCAATAGAGTTCAAAGAATGAGTAGTGCACTAATGGGGCGTTTGGCTGGATGTAGTTGAAAATGCAGTGGATTTGTATTTACAAATCCTTGTATTTGAAAATTTAGGAGAGTCAAATCCAGTGTTTGGTTTGATGTATTTATAATGGTGGATCACAGAATTTTGTGTTTGGTTGGAGGGATTTGTAAATTTGAAATTTGGAAAACTGGTTTGATATAATAATTAATATAAATTATAAAATATATAGTTTATTTTATGTAAATATGAATTCAAATTTCAAATATTATGAGTAATTAATATAATTAATATATACTTAATTTATTATAATAAAATATAATATATTAATTATTTATTAAAATAATTAATATATTATAATATATCAATTATATACTATATTTTTAATATTAATTACACTATAATTATATTTTATTTAATATTTTATAAAATATAATTATAGTGTAGTTAATATTATGAGTAATTAATATCATTAATATATACTTAATTTATCATAATAAAATATCATATATTAATTATTTATTAAAATAATTAATATAATGTGTATTAAATTAATATATATAACCACCAAAAAAATCATTTATCAAATTAATTAATTATATAATTTTATTTGTTTATATTCTAACTAAATTCTAGTTTTTTAAAAAATAATTTTAATTGAAAATCCAAATCCACCAAAATCCAACTAAAGAGGATTTGCAACTCCAGTTGCTTTTTTAAATCCACCTAACCAAACAACTTACTTCAAGGAATTTTGTAATTCCAACTATAAGGAGTTTTAAATACTACCAAACAAACACCCCCTAAGTGTAAATCGGGCAAAAATTCCTAAAAAATTCAATCAAGAACTAGAGCATGAAAAACATTCAATGTTAACAATTCTCCTAGACTTAAGAATACAAATATTGCAACTAAGGTGAATCGGCATTGGCTATGTGAGCATATATCAATCAAGAACAATAGAAAAGATGTGCGCATTATGAAACTCCCCCCCACACTTAAGTTGTACATTGTCCTCAATGTACACATGCAAGCTCACTCAAAATATATCATTCAAAAAAAATAGATGTGGGAGAAGCAATCAAAACAATACTCCCCTGACTCCTAGTGTTGCGTTTGATGAAGCTAATTCATTGGGAGTAGTGTTCCAACGGGTC
The DNA here is from genome assembly GCF_009730915.1 of Dioscorea cayenensis subsp. rotundata. NCBI lineage: Eukaryota > Viridiplantae > Streptophyta > Magnoliopsida > Dioscoreales > Dioscoreaceae > Dioscorea > Dioscorea cayenensis. Next base: position 4,291,208 of record NC_052490.1, read on the forward strand.
GTGAAGCTCGCACGGCCAAGTGCCAAAGCACCTTGGCCGTGCCCATGACTAAGTCTCAATTTCCAAGAAGACAAGACCATCTGCACGCATACACGAGGGGGTTCAATGAAGCTCAAGAAAAACAAAAATAACTTGAGTGTATAAAAGATGAAGGAATGAATACAACTCGATAATGCAAAATAACATAAACTCAGAAGGAAAATCCTTTCTGAGTGAACAAGTCTAAAAACAAGAAAATAAGATAAAGTAAAAATGCAAGAAAGTAAAAAGAAAGGTCAAGTGTCGAAGTTGCTCTCGGGGCTCAGCTGCTGCTGCTGTGAAGTGGAAGCATATCTCGGAGTCCTCTCGATGCTGGGGTCGAGGGATGGAGGTCTTTGGAGGATCTTGGCGGTACCTGAAGAGTCCTCGGCTGCAGGACGAATGATGAGGCGACGTCTCGCTCTAGGATCTGCTGTAATATGTCGAAACGCGCCATGAACTCTGTGTACTGAGTGGCCTGCATAGCCCTAATCTCAGCAACCTCGGCTCGGACCACTCCTATAGCATTCTCGAGCCTCTCAAAGTGATCATTGGCTCGAGAAGGTGAAAACATACGCACTAGGGGTGGTTCCTCGGCCGCTGGAGGTGCCTCGGTGTCCATCGATGCGGGCTGAGGCTTGGGGGCGGGCTGAGATGCTCCGGCGTCATCATCCTCATCCTCAACTATCTCTGGGGCTGGTAGAACTAACGCAAAAACCCCTGTCCGAACCCTGCGGACCATGCCCATCAACCGCATCGTCTCTAGACCCAGGGGAGCGGGTAAACTCGTCTTCTCGGCCCCGCGGATCGAATCCAAGAGACCCATGCCCAGCACTAATCTCGTAATGTAAGGACCCGAGAAGATCGCTCTCAGTCTAGTGTACTGTCCCTGATGTTTGATGTAATCAGCCAAGATGTGCCCTAAGTGTATCGGTACACGCTCTACCATTGAGTACAAGTACAGTAACTCCTGGCGGCTCAAGACACCAGTACTATCGCCACGGCCATTCACCGACCTACTCATGATTGCGTGCAAATATCTCTAGGCAGGCCGGGAAAGGCACGTGGCCTTGGAGACCCCCGGCTTGTACTGACCCTAACCACATAGCACTCTGTAAGCTTTCTGCGGGGTTAAGGTTCCAGGATAATCAGTAAGCAACTGTGCGTACTCCTCAGAATCTGTTAATGCCTCCTCGTATAAGCCAAGTAGTATGGAAAACTGCGTAATGCTCAAACGATAGTGGCATCCAAAACACTCGAGCGAATGGTGCCCAAACTGTTGAAGCTCTCATACGCTCTATCAAACTCAAACGAAGAGAGCACCTCCAGTGCAAACTCTCGGATAGTCGGGTTCTCTAATCGTCAACAATCGCCGCCAACCCCTCCGAAACAAGGTCCTCAACCTCATCAGCGAACTCATCTCCCTGCTGAAGATCTCATAATATAGTCGTGTCCAGGAATCGAGTCTGTCCGAAGCGGAGTCTCGATAAGCGCTCATAACGGGCCTGATGTTCGGGAATCACAAATCGCATGCCCTCGGGCTTAGAGGATGACTCACGTGGCCTCTTATCAGTTTGCTTCTTTGTCCTAGGTGCCATGATCTGCCAAATTTAAATAAAATTAGTCAAACAAATTGATAAAAACAATCTGCAGAAATCCACACGGTCGGGTGTGGAATTTCCCTGCCCTGTATGGATTCACGGGCGTGAGAAAGCGCACGACGGTATCAACAATCCAAAAAAATACACATCAAAAAAATATCTCTAACTTCGTTCTAAATGTAAATCATTGTTCCAATTGAAGAAACGAAGCATTGTTAACTAGATTAATCAATAGAAATCATGAATTGACGAAGAAGATGAAGAAAATGAATTTACCGATGAGGAGAAATAAGAAAAATAGAGAGCCGGCCGGAAACTTGCTAAAAATCCCACCAAACGGGCGCAATGGACTCGGAGAATGTTGTGAGAGTGTTTTCAAGGGAAAAAGGAGTCGTGAAGAAGGAGAGAAATCATCCCCTTTTTAAACGAGAACTCGCGACTTTTTGACGTTTTAGTGCATCCACACGGGCGTGTGGAAATTCCCCACGCCCCATGTGCCTCACTTCAAAAAGCTCCACAGGCGTATGCACGCCCCAGATGCGCCTCGGGAAAAAAACTCTCACTGACTTAGAACGATCTCCCACGAGCGTGCGGAAATTATCCACGCCCGTGCGCCAGACTCACAGGGGCAGATGCACGCCCCTGTGGCTTCCCTGATCATCTGAGAAATATATCAAGTTGCCCACACACCCGTGCGGAAATTCCCCACGGGCGTGGGCATTCACATGCCTCAACTCACAGGGGCGGCCGCACGCCCCTGTGTTTTCTCGGGATGGAGGGAGCAACCTGCAGAGTTTCGCACGGGCGTGCGGAAATTACCCACGCCCGTGCGTGGTTCACAAGGTCACCCACAGGGGCGAGTCCACGCCCCTGTGTGTTCTCGGGAAAATCTGCCCAACTCTGCAGGAAGGCACACGCCCGTGTGGAAATTACCCAAGGGCGTGAGCCAGTCGCATGGTCATCCACAGGGGCAGCCGCACGCCCCTGTGACCTCTCTGGAAGAGTTCACAGTACACATCCACGGGCGTGTAGAATTTCCACACGCCAGTGTGTTTTCTCTGGATGACTTAGAAAAACCTGCAGGCTCTGCAGAACTAGTCTGAACATGTTTACACACTCAGAGCCTGCCCTATTGTGCAAGATATACCAGATAAAAACATAAAATAGAACTCAAACGACCAAACTTCGCCAATTCTCAACAAAACATACAATGAATTCTTTTAAAAACCCACAATAAAATCGCAGCACAAGCACTCAAAAATTGAAGCACCAACACTTAACAATTTATTCATGTAAACAAACTAAACTAAAAGTACGAAAAAAAAACAGTAAACACTTGGGTTGCCTCCCAAGTAGCGCTTGTTTTACGTCACTTAGCTTGACGTACCTCTTCCTTACCTTATGGGGCTTGAAAAGAGTGTGTTCCTCCCGACTAGATATTGCATAGCTACTTCCTTTAAACCAAAAATATAATTTCCGGGGTGGAATATTTGTTGGAGAGTCCAACCATCTTACCTTTGCCCTCCAAAGAAACAATTTGGGTTGGGAATTGTCCAAGCTTAGCATAGGTGGGTCATTGGATGGTTTCAATCTCCTACCCACATCTTCTCCCAACCCCAAAAATCTCTTTACTTGCAATTTATGAAATTGATCAATCCCAAAGAGTGGTGCTTGTTCCATTACCTTAGGATTTACTTCTTCTTGTGTATTTTCAGCTTGAAAGGAACATGACACTAGCAAATCCCATTGAAAATTTTCTTGCTCACAAGCACAATCCTCATTCACGCTGTCCAAAATATCAAAATTGTATCCAGCTTCTCCCTTTTCATTTTCTACACCAATGTACTCAATTTGTCCAACTACTTCATTGTCGTTCACTACCACATCATCTCTACAAGGAACTTGAGTTGCTTGCTCAAATGCTTGTTGTTCCTTGAAGAGTGTGTCAAGTATCCCTCCTAATTGATGCTCAAGGTTTTTTTATAGGAGGCTTCATGACATCTTAGTGTGGTCTCCATATTTTTGGACTGCAGACATCGGATGCTTCAATGAAGTTAGCTAATACTCTTTTGCAACTCGAAAATGCATACTCTCCGAGTATCTCACCCTTTTGACTTTCCTCTTGAGGGGTTTCCCAATATTGTCCATCACTATTCCACAAGAAGTTTGGGTGGCCCTTTTCAATTGGATGATATGTGTTGCAACAAGGAATGCTCGGTTGTTGTGAAGCAAAAATTCTATCAACTTTTTCACTCAAACCTTCAGCCTGCAAATATAGAGCAATGACTGGGTCAATCATCATTTAAAATCCTTGCAAGAAAAAGTAATATATGACAAAAGAAAAAAACAAATGAGAATGATGGAAGAATAAGAAAGTGTGAAATAATTTTTTTTTTTTTAAATAAATCAGAACGGTGATAGAGAAGAGATGTGAAATAGAATGAAAGGTAAATAGCTAAGAAAACAAAGTGCAAAGTATTTATAAACGCCTACTCCCCGGCAACGGCGGCAAAAACATGACAAGTACCCCTTGATAATATCCCACAAGTGCACGGGTTTGTCGAAGTAATAATCCCGGGTGAGCGGGGTCGAATCCACAGGGAGTAGGGAATAAAAATACTTAATTTGGTTCTTAGCTATGTGGAAGATCAATAGTGATTGGTGTGAAAATTGATTCAATTCTTAATAATAAAAGAAACAAGTGAGATAGAAAGAATAAAGAAAAGTGTAAGGCAATCGATAAAGATGGGGTACTCGGATGATGCTTCACCTAGGAAAATCGTTTCAAGTGCAAGAACTCTCTCTATTGTGCTTCCTAATCAATGCAATGGTGAGTCATGGAAATCCTTACATACATAGTGCCAAATCTAAGGTCAACTATGCCTAACTCTACTCATGTCCCGGAGGAGAGATTAAATAACCTCTCAACCTCGCACTCGAATAAAGTTGCAATGGGCTCTAGGGATTCCAAGTGATAAATCGCTTCCTAATTATATACCTAACCCTTTGGTCCAGGTGGAAGGTCCCTAGCCACAATTAAGCCCTAGATACTAAGATCCCCTCAACGCTTCACTCCATTACACGCGCAACTAGGCCAAGCGGAGGTTCATCCCTTAGACCATTCACTCTATTATGGCCGCAAAGAACTCAAGGAACGGAGGTAGAATCTATCATGTCGGAGGGGAAAGGGGACGCTCCTGTACCTCTCGACTCATCCTCTCAACCCTCTCCAACCTAGCTTTGTCTAAAGCTCGTGGTGTGTCACTCACTCACAAGGTTACCAACAAGAACTCTCAACCCTAGTGTCACTCTAGGGGAAATGTTCATACAATCAAGCATTCAAGGTTGAAACTCACAATAAACATCAATTTATTAAAAGCATAATAAAGAAGTTTAATGAAACGAGTACATCCTAGGGTTCACAATCACCAAAGTACCCACTAGGGGTTTAGCTCTCCATGGAGCTAAGTACAATCAAAGAAATTGAATGTAAAAGCAATGAATCCATAAAGAAATCCCCTCGATGGTCGTGTCGATGGTCTTGTGGAAAGTCCTCTACTTGTCGTCCAAGGATTCCTTCGTCCGGTATAGGATACGCCTCGATCGAAGCTCCCCTACCAACCTTCTTCCTAATGGAATCACGATGTCAGAGCCGTAGAACCTCTGCAAAACCTTGGCCAATACCCCTCGAAACCCTAGCCGAAACCCTCTCACAAGTTGGGGAAAAGATAGAGAAAAGAATACTGAAATCGGGGCTGAAATCGGCTTTAAATAGGGCTGGAATCGGGCAACTACACAGGCGTGTATGATGTCACACGCCCCTGTGGAATTTCCACGTGGGCATGGATAATTTCCACACGCCCGTGTGGATTCTCTATTTGTCTGATTTCTCGGCCGGGCTACTACAGCAGTTGCTACAGTGTTTTGCTACATTAACCTGCTACAGTACTCTGCCGGAAATACTCCCGAATTCCATACTTTCATTGGGGTAACGGAAACGGGCACACATTTACGTCGTGAATCACTTGCTTCTTCAATGATGTACACGTTGGTGGATCTCTTGTTCTTATATGCATAAATCAGAATGCTCGAGTGTGACTGCCTTTGTGCCCCTCCAAATGAATGTGCTCACTAGAATACAAGGAGGTTGGCACACACTCTAGCATCTCACACCTGACCTATATCTTCGCGTTTGAACCTTAGCAAGATCTCCTCCAAAATAGGTGCATTATGATCCACATTGGCCTATTTCCTTCATACTCGGCCTCACAACCCTACCTGCATAAAAGTAACATAAAAAAACACACATATTAATGTAAAAACCTGAGAAAGTAATGCTCAACATAAGGAATGAACGTTTCGCATTCATATCATACAAGCACTTATCAAACTGCACTGGTCAATCACTTCATAACGATCATCGACACAATGACCAACATGAAGATTTCGGCTGTCCTCAACAAGTATCTCTACCTTCGAACGTATGTTCGAGCATAATTAGGTCTCCCATTTGTTTCGCTTGCTCGTGGCGATTGCATAACATGCCCATCAACTTGAACTTGTACAATGTAGAACACAAATCTTTATCAAGGTTAAGCAAAGACATTGATATTTAAATGGAAACACATTTGTTTAAACCGTAGGAAAATAAGTTAAACGATGAGGCAGATAGTTAAACACAAGAAATGATATTTGAACAGTAATGAAATGTTTTAAAAGATAAGACTAATTCTTAAGTGTAAATAAAATCAACATTCGAATACCTTATAGAGTAGACCATTTTCATCACCAGTAAATGCCGAGCTTCTTTGATCCATGCATTGAATGACTCTGCGATATTTAAATACATCTCACCACAACATTCACATCTGAACAAATAATTTGACCAATGTGACATATCTGATTTATTAATCAACCAATGATGGGCTTCGGGTGATGTGGCCTGCAGTTCATTCATGGTATCATCGAATTCTTTAGCCGTGGATGCCCAAGCAATACGAAAGTATATAGACCAGCACTCCTCCATCAATACATTCCCGAATATGACGTTGGCTTTCATAAAATTTGCCTCCAGGTGTCGAAGATAGTATGCATGTGGGGAAGAAGGGAAGACTCTCGCAATATCATTCACAAGGCCCTTAGACCTGTCCGACATGAATGTAATTATCCCTTGATAATCTCCTTCATCGTATAAAGAATCACCTAACTTGGAAATGAACCAAGTGCAACTAGCATCGGTCTCACTGTCGACAATACCGAAGGCGACGTGGAAAAAACCATTATTTCCATCTTTGCCTGTGGCACCCAATAGATTACCCCGATACTTTCAAAAGAGGTGGGTACCATCGAGAAACAGCAGCGGCCTGCAAGCCCTCTTGAATCCCACAATACACGCATTGAAAGAAAAAGAATGCAGATTTAAAATGCTCACCGTCTCTTTCAACAATAGAAATACTGTCGGGGTTCGTCTCAACCACCTTATCCAAGTTTCAAAGCAACAAATCATAGCTACAGATGTCACTGCCGTTGAGGGTCACCCGAGCATGCTCTTTTCCTAACAAAGCCTGCTTGTATGGAATGTGGTCACCATATTCCTACAACATATCCTTCTTGAATGCCATGGCCTTGTACAAGGGCCGGTCCTTGAGCTTCTGGATCACTCATGCGCTTCACATTTTTTGGACGCTTTCGGATGTGACATCGATCCTATTCCACCACCGTAAGTGTGTGACAGATTAATTATCTTTATTCTGAAAGTATTTTTATTATATTCTTTTGATGCATGAAGGCGCTATTGACAACCATCGGCAGCACATTCTACAGTTACCCGGTATTTTTCATTCTTGATGAATTTGAAGTCAAAATTTCATTTGATTACAAAATTTAAAAGTGCGTCCCTGAAATGTTTAATGCCTTCAAAACATTCTCCGATATCCAATGACAACAGTTCGATTAATCTGATGAGGAAGGAAGCCATCCCACACCGTCAGGGTCACCATGGGAGTGGGACCAGAGGACATGGAGAATCCGAATTCCTGCCAACACTTTAGTTTAAACGATAACAATCAATATGTTAACCATAGACATAAATTGTTTAAATGATAAATTAAATAGATTAAATGTTAATTCAAATAATTAAATAGAAACAAAAATAAATTAATTGAAAAAAAGACAATGTTTAAATGGAAAGCGTAATATATTTAAAAAGAGATCGGCATAGTTAAACAATAATGAACTTATACAACTAGATAAACATAAAAAGTGAAAAAAATCTTACAATGAGAAAAACTCATTTTCAGTAGGATACGATGGCACATCATCTGTCTCAACAACAAGATCGACTACAATGCATTTGAAGATGGAGTACACGTGACACATGCGCTGGAAGTCAACCTCGTTTTCTACTGGACAAACCGTTTTATGTCCATCAAGTGTGACAAACTTCACCCTGACACGGGAAATATCAAGACCCCATCACTCACATATCTCAGCCGACACTGATTCAAAAGAAGTCAGCTCCATGAACATTAGCACTCGTTCCTCCCCGTTGTATCTAGCAATACCACAAATACTCTCTATAATAAACCTACATTTTTAGAAATAGTATTACTCCGTCTCTCCCGCAGAATGATCAAAGTGAGAGCAATGAAGAAATTTTTTTACCTTATCGAGAAAACCAGAGACACTCAAATCAAACAAACCAAATGAGGAGAAGAAGAAAAAAAGTAGAAGAAGAAGAAGAAGTTGTAATGAGCCTTCTAAACTTTGTTTCACAAAAAAACAAGCGAGAAAAAAGTGCACAATTATACGCATAATGGTTAGACATGATGTGATTTGCTGGTATTTTTCCCTCCATCGCAAGGGAAAAATAAGAATTTCATAACATGAACCCACTTGAAGTGACCGATAGGGGATAATCCCTAGAGACAATCATTACTTGCGTTGGTTATACTTTTTTTTTTTCTCTTTTTCCTATTCGGTTTTTCTTTTTCGAGTTTGGGCATCCTTGTCTCGAAGTTCTTCTTCACTTTCCACCATTGTCTCGAAGAAGAATTCTCGCTCAAGTATTTGGGATTTCATCGGTTTGCGAGTGTGAGGTATTGAGCCGAGGTGGGACGCCATTGAAAAAAAGTTATGTTTATGGGTTTTTTTAATAAAGCGATTATGTCGAAAAAAAGAGATTTTTTTCGGTTTTTGTTTTTTTGGTTACTGTTTTTATTGGATGATATTGAAGTCTGCAGGAGATTTATCAGATAGGGTTTTGTTTTTCGTTTTTCATTTTTCGTCTAGGGTTTTTGTACACAATCAAGCGAGATTTGGGAAGACCCCGAGGGATGCTTTGTGCTACGGTGAAAATAGTTACCAGAAGCAAGCGACGATAGAAGCCATATTGTAATCGGTCGAAGGAGAGAAGGTAATAAATCATGAGCCTCTGTTTAAATATCCAACTTTTATGTATAAAAACTGTGATTTAGTGTTTACACTATCGGTTACATGTTTAAATATTTTGGATATCGTTTAAAAACATATGTAAACTGTTTAAAAATTTAAGTTAACTGTTTAAAACTATTTGTTATTGTTTAAATTGAATGCTTTCACTAACATTGTGTTGTTTATCAACTTTAGTTTCCTGAACTAGTCGCGGCGAATGTGGATGAAGAAATCTTCGTTCGAGCCATCCGCCGGGATGATGTTTTGCTCCCGAACCAGCGGCGAAGGCAGGATGAGAGGCGATCCTCGCATGAATTCCTCGGTGCCGGAGGAGCCCCGCACTACCTCGCTGGCCGAAACACCCCCTTCCCGACGGCAACATCCCTCCTACCGGAACAACCCCCCATCCCCGCGATCTACGGCCCCTTGGTGATGATGTTACCGCTGCGTCCCGCCGGGGTAAAAAAATTAATATGTAATTATGTAAAACAGAATAACCATGTAAATAACATTGTATCTCATTTAAATATAATTGATTTTGTTTAAATATCATTGTCATTCTTTAATTTCTAGGTTTCTCTATTTAAACAACATTGTCTCACTTTGTGTAAATATCATTTTTTGTTGTTTAGATACCGTTGTCTTTGTTTAAATACTAAGCGTTTTTATTTAACTTTTTTTGTTTATTTACAAATGTCGTTTTTGTTTCTCAAAAATGTTTAAGTAAAAACATTAAGAGAAAAATGTCTACATTTAAATATCAAAAGTTGACACTCAAAATAAGTTTATTTCTTTTTAAAAATATTTGTTTATTTACAATGTCTGTTAAGATTATCGATACAACCCACGAACATGAAGATCTCGGCTTTCCTCAACAAGTAACTCTACCTTTGAATGTATGTATGTCCAGGGAATAAGTAGGTCTCCCATTTGTTTGCTTTCGGTCACGGCGGTTTGCATAACATGCTCATCGACTTGAACCTATACAACATAGAACACGAACACTTAAACAAGCTTTTGCAAAGACACTGATATTTAAATAGAAAAAAATTTTTAAACGAAAATGATTACAAATTAAAGCGAAAAATCCATATAGTTAAACACGAGACAATGATGTTTTACACAATAAGGAAAAAGTTTTTAAATGATAAGAACAATTCTTAAGTGTTAAATATCAACTCCGTTTTAAAGGATATGTCATGGTCATCCTCCTCTGGATAATACTCCTCAATCAAGCAATGAGTGAAAACTTTCTTTTCCTGACCAAGTCGAAATGGCTGCTTAATTGCTTGCCCGTCATTGCTTACCCGTCAGGCAATAACGTAGGCTTTCCGACTTGAACAGGAAAAAATAGTTAAACTTGTTGCGTGATTGCAGCTGATTGATTCTCCAGAAGAAGATGACCATGACACATCACTAAGATAAGTGAGATCTCAAAAAAATGTGAGTGCAGTAGGCGAATATCCCGGACACATGAAGAAGAAACTCATCCGAGAAGAAGCGAGAGGAGGAGAAGGAGGAGAGGGTGTCCGAGGGAAGGGGTCTTTCCTTCTCATTTATGGTGTGAAGTCCACAAGTCGGTTGACACTTCGGATCCAAGAAAAAAAGGAAAAGCGCAATAGGGACCGAGCTTGACTAATAGCGAGGAAAAATTAAATATCCCTTAATGAGCCCACCTTCGTTGCCAGGTATGTTGACAACCTAGAGAATATCACCAACTACGCCTAGGGTGCATGCCATCCACGGGTGCCTCATGGAAGATCTTCCCAAAAAACGACCACGCAGGGTGCAGTGCTGCTGTCGAGGGAAGTACTATAGCGCCGAGATACACGGAAGGGATGCGCAATTGCCTCATTATCCGGGTTCTTGAGGGTAGCAGGAAGCATGTAAAAGCAACGCGTTGGTCGGACACCCGTGATTACGTGTTTTGGGAAGAGTACATTCATCATGGCATCATCAATAAATCCGCTTTTTAAAATCATTCGACTAGAAAGAGGTGCGGTTTTCTTTTAATACTGTGTAATGTTGAAGCTGCCTAATTTGTTGGCCGGACACCCCGTTTACTGTCTATTTTGTTGTTGTAATTACTATGTAATATCTCATTTATTATGTAATACATTTAACTTCATGTTAAAGATATGTCCCGTTCTATGTAATATTTTTCTTTTCCTGTGTAATATACTATATTTATGTGTAATATCATGCATTAATGTGTAATATACTTTTTTATTGTGTAATATACTTTATTCCTGTGCAATAAACTCTAATAGTGGCTAACATACTAGCTTGATGTGTAATATATTGTTAGGCTGAAATCTTATCTCCTGCTTCTTTTGCAGTTCTATGCTCTTGTCCCAACCAATGATGAGGAAATTGCACTTGTTGGCCGTAGAGGAGGAACACCCATGGAAACTTATATGAGGTCGTCTAAAAGGGTTACTCAAAGAAGAGGGCCCAACCGCATTCCCCTCCAAGGAGGTCAACACGTAAAAAAATAGGTCCAACAGTGGGAAAAGGTGAAGAGAATCCAAAGAAGAGGAGCCGACGAGGTGTCAGAAAACGGGTGTGGACCATTCCCAGGAAGTCAATCTCCCAAAAAGGTCTCGGCCGCAGTCGGCGATCGAAAAAGGCCCGACAGAGCTGGCGATGCTTGACGGTGATGATCTTTGTGCGTGGTTTACTTCACCGCCTACTTGCCGAGTTCGATGTGCTTCGCACCCGTATGGACAAAGCGCGACGCCAAAAGATGCTTTCGGTGGGGACGAGCCCAATGAGCGGACCTCGCCGATTGAGAATGTTGTGAAATGGCATGAATAAATATAATAAAAAATATAAATAATAATTATAATAATAATAGTAATAATAATAACAATAACAATAATAATAATAATAATAACAATGACAATAATAATAAGTAGAAGAAGAAAAAGAACAATAAATATAATAAAAAATAATAAAAATAATAAAGAAATAAGATAATAATAATGATAATAAATTAATTAATTAATTATAAGAAGAGAGGAAAAAGTAGAAGAAAAAAAACAATAAATATAATAATAAATAAGAAAAATGATAAATAAAAAATGATAATAATAATGATAATAAATTAATTAATTAATTAATTAAAAGAAGTAGAAGCAAACGAAATCGAAGAACAAGAAAAGAAGACTAAATATAATTAAAATTAAGAAAAATAATAAATAACTAAGAAGAATAACAAATACTAATAATAATAATGAGAAGAAAAACAAGAAGAGAAGAAGAAGAAGAAGAAGAAGCAGTAGAAAAAGAATAAGATGAAGAAGAAAGAGAAGAATAAATATAATAAAAAATCAGAAAAATAATTTAGAATTAATAATAATAATAATAATAAATGAAGAAGAAGAAGAAGAAATATAAAAAAATATGAAAAATAATACTAATTAATTAATTAAGAAGTAGAAGAACAAGAAATAGAAAAGAAGAATAAATATAAAAAATAATAATTAAATAATAATTAAATCAATAAGATAATAATAATGATAATAAATGAACTAATTAATTATAAGAAGAGAGGAAAAAGTAGAAGAAAAAATAAACAATAAATATAAAAAAATAAGAAAAATAATATATTAAAAATTATAATTATAATGTTAATAAATTCCCATTTTTAAAAATTCCCAGACAGCCGCTCTGACTTTTGAATTTGCCGAAGAACCCTTCTTTTTTTGTTTACCTTCATTTTCTCCCCTTCAACTCATTCCGTCTAGTTCATTTAATTGAATTCCATTTTTATCCTCGGCAATGGTGGAAAAAAACACATCATCTTTTTTAAAATGACCTAGTTTTTTCCCATCTTTTCAAATATTTTTTGAAAGACCTTGAGCCTCACCGCGCATTTTTAATGGGCTTCGACCATTTTCATCACCACCTTTTGTTGCTATGGGTTCTTTCGGTTTGCCTTCGATTTGACGCGAGTCGAGTGGGAAAGGCTCGGTCTTGAAGAGGAAAAGACCGGCGAGAATCGATATACGGATGGAGGATGTGTTGTCTTTTAGAGAACCGAAGAAATCGAACGGGTGGAAGGAGGATGAGGAGGGGGAGGGTATTCGGTGTTTTGTAAGAGAGGAAGGAACGATTTAGGACTTATGTCGATCCCCTTGGAGATTCTTAATTGGTATGTTTGTGTTTTTTTAATTCCTATTCATCCGATTTATGTCAATTCTTTTTTTATATGGATAAATTTGAAATTGTCGAATATTGTTTATCATGGGGTTGATTGTTGGGAGCGGCGTTGCTTAAACACACCATGATTGATAAAGCGAAAAAGAAGGTAATTTAAACAAAAAAATAACTATTGCTAAACAAAAAAACCAAGACTATTAAATGGAGCAGCGTTACCTTAAGCGAAACCCAAATTATTAAAGCGGAAACAAGATACTTAAACAAAAAAACCATTGTTAAATGTAAAAAGCGTGCTCAGCAAAAGCAGAAACCAAAAATTATTAAACAAAAAAACTTGTAAACTTAATCGGGATATGCATTAACATATAATGTAAAAACTATTGAAACCCAACAAATTAAAAAGTAAAACATTTAACAATGCGCTCTAACGTGTCGGATAAACATAAATGAGTAAATTAAGCGAGTAACCGAGACTATTAAATAAAAAAAGCGTGTTAACTTCAATAGAAACCCGGATTGATAAACGGAAATAAAAATAATTTAAACAAAAAAACAACTATTGTTAAAGCGTAAAAGCGTTAAAATTTATCTCTATGTTTTAATTTACTTCTAATTTCAGGAGGGAAAATATTGATTGGAATCTGCATGATTTAAAAGAGTACTTGGTAAAAAGCAGTCTAAAGTTTATAGAACAAGAATTAATCCATGGTAAAAATAGTCTAGAGATTTATCTATATATCCATAAAAAAAGGTGGTTTTTATGTTCTAATTCGCTAAAGTTCTTATTCCAAGATATTTTTTTCAAATATTATTTTTAAGCATTTATTAAAAAGAACAATTGAATTTGAGTTTAATTTTCATTTTTATTTTTAATCCAATAATTTCTAAAGAGTTTTGGGATCTAAATTAGTCAAAATATAATGTATTATTGTACTAGTAGCTTAACTTATTCTGTTTCGACTAATAGTGTATGTTTGTGTATAGCTGACCCAGTTCAGCTTAAGTAACCCGAGTTTTCAAGCTAACATTGTATGTACGTGTTAAACGCTACTCTGTAACATAAATATGAACCAATATTATTCAACAGGAACAATTTTTTTTTAAATGAAAATACACATGTTACACGAAGACACGTATATTTAAACAGAAACATAATTTAATCTCAAGTTTTCTCCTCAACCACAATCTCACGGCTTTCATTTGCTTCATCACTACCCATCTTCGCAACCATACTCTCGTATTCCTTGGCATCTCTAACCATAGCAACCTCCAAGTTTTCTCCTAATTCATCTCTGCCATTTTCCTCCGCAACTGCATTCTTCTTCTCCTTTGTCTCTTCAACTTGAAACTTAGTATGATTCCCCAACTTGTTACCCTCTCCAACGATCTCCATGGCATCTTTCTCCTCAACCCCAACACCGGCAGAGCTTGTCTACGGATCCAACTCTCCACCATCGGCTAAGGTGGCATCAATGGAGTCCTCCAAAAGGGTTCTCCACCTTCAAACCATTGATCTCTATATGCATTTGTTCATTGCCGCCGAGAAAATGAAACAACAGAGGGCAAACACCATAGATCAAGAAATAATTGAGGGTCCATGGGCGGTGATGGTGCACTCCGTCGAACTCCCACGTTGTCGCCGGCGGATCTAGGGTGTCTCGCGCCATGACACCGATCTGACGATCAAATCGCCAACCCAACCCGAGATCTCACAGTTCCAAATGGAACGAGCAAACAAGCCAAAATGGGACAACCAAGACTCCGTTCAGAAGAAGG
>NC_052490.1:4308697-4343060 GCF_009730915.1 Dioscorea cayenensis subsp. rotundata
CAAAAGCCACAAACATTACGATCTACACCCACTAAATGTTGATATTTACACAAGAAATAAACAAAATTATACAAAAAAAATAAAGAATACCAATCAAATAACCATTCTTCAATGGACAGCGGTGAAAGTTTTTCCCATCTTTGTCTTTGGATTTTTTTCCTTGAAGCAAATCACCAATCTTGAGTTCACGAAGCCCTTGCTTTGGAGATCTTCACAAACAATTCAAAAACCAAGGATGGGAGACTACGAGGTAACTTTCGAAGAAAAAAAGTTACGCAAGAAAGACCCATCTGCGGGGAAAAAGGGAATTTCAACGGCCTTCACCACATAAAGAAGGAGGAGAAGGGATGCAGCGCCAGTGACAATAGGGTTTCCAGCGCAAATCCCAAAGCTTCGCTCGCCACCCGTTGACACGCCTGCTTGCTCGCAAGTCATTCCCAAGGTATTCGCAGGGCTATTTTTGTCATTTCAGCATGTTGACAAGGTGGGAGAAAGCATGGTTTCAGGATGTTAAGATCATGGGCAGTTAAGTAAATTCCTCTCTAACATAACGTCAATAGTGCCTCCGTCAAGTGCAAATGGGCTGAAAAATAAATAAAACAAAAAAGGCAGACCTATCAGGAAACCCCAAACTCGCAAGGATTTATGGGTATTTTCCTGTAAATAATAATAATACTAATAATAAAATAAATAAATAATTATAAGAAGCAGAAAAAGATGAAGAATAAGAAGAATAAATATAATAAAAATAAGAAAAATAAGAAGAACAGAAGAAGAATAAAAAGAAAAATAATAATAATAATAATAATAATAATAATAATAATAATAATAATAATAATAATAATAATAATAATAATAACAAAAACAGTAAGAAGCAGAAGAAGAAGAAAAAGAAGAATAAATATAATAAAAAAAAGAAAGATAAATAAGCAGAAGAAGGAAGAAGCAAAATAATAATAATAATAATAATAATAGTAATACTAAATAAATAAATACATATATAAATAAATAATAAGAAGAACAAGAACAAGAAAAAGAATAATAAACAAATAATAATAAGAAGAAAATAATAAATAAATAATTAATTAATTATAAAAAGCAGAAGAATAAGAAGAATAAGAAGAACAAGAACAAGAACAAGAACATGAAAAAGAAGAATAAATATAATAAAAAATAAGAAAAATAATAATAATAAATAAATAAGATATATAAGAAGCAGAAGAAGAAGAAGATAATAATAATAATAATAATAATAATAATAATAATAATAATAATAATAATAATAACAACAACAATGCATAATCACCAAAGCAGTCCTTGTAACAACAACAAAAACAACAACAACAACAACAACAACAACGACAATAATAATAATAATAAGAGGAAGAAGAAAAAGAACAAGACAAGAAAAAGAAGAATTAATATAATAAAAACAAGGAAATTAATAATAAATAAATAAATAATTATAAGAAGAAGAAAAAGATGAAATATAATAAAAAATACGAAAAATAATTAATAATCAATAAACAAGAAAAAGAAGAAGAATAGGAAATATAATAAAAAAATAAAAATAATGAATAATAAGAAGAATAAATATAATAATAATAATAATAATAATAATAATAATAATAATAATAATACTAATAGGAAGTAGAAGATGAAGAAGAAATATAATATAAAAAAATATGAAAATAATAATAAATAAATAAATAATATTATTAATAATAGTAAATAAATAATTAGAAGAAGTAGAAGAAGATAAACAAGAATAAATATAATAAAAAAATAAGAAAAAAATAATAAATAAATAAGAAGAAGAAGAAGAAAAATATAATAAAAAAATAGTGAAAATTACCAAAAAAACACCCCCTAACTTTGCAATATGCACAAAAAAACAACCCTTAATTTGTGTATCCCTAAAAAAACACCTTCCTTTTTAAAAGTCAATGATTTTTCAAACCCCCAAAAGATTGTAGCAGGGCATTAACAAAATTACTTTTGAATTTTATAGACGAAATTGCCCTTTGCATGGGAAGCTGTGGTAGTGCAATAATATTTCCGATTTGAGAGAAAGTGGGGGTTATTTTTTGGGTAATCCCTAAAGACAACTATTACTGTGGTCGGTTATTCTTTCTTTTTATTCGCCTCTTCAGCTTTTCCATTTCCAAAGTTGACTCTGCCTGGGAAACCTTGTCTCGAAGATGAACTTCACTTTCCGCCATTGTCTTAAAGAAGAATTCCCGCTCAAGTTGTGTTTATGATTTTTTTTATAAACGATTCCGTTAGAAAAAGAGATTTTTTCGGTTTTCTTTTGTGGTTATGTTTTTATTGGATGATATTGAAGTCTGCTGGGAGATTTATCGGTTAGGGTTTTTGTTTTTGGTTTTTCATTTTTCGATACGTGTACAAATTTGAAAGAGATTTTTTTCGATTGTTATGGTGTGTAATGTTTACAATGTAGGTTTCCCCTTTAACATTGATATGGTTGTAGTTTTAAAAAAATGAGGGTTTCCGTTTAAGTATTGGGATTTTTATTTAAACTTTTTATGTTTTACATTTTAAGAGTTGTTGTTTACGTTTTAAATATTTATGTCTCCATTTAAGAATTTAGGGTTACCATTTAAAAAAACTTTACTTTCAGCTTAAATTTATCTTAATCTTGTTTAATGGATGGTTATTATCGCAGGCTTGTGATTATGGTGGTCAACCTAGTTGATGGGCGAAGCTACTTGACACCGGTAGTGGAGACTGTGGCTGAGTTAAAAGTTCACATGAGTGGACGACACTAGGCGATAATCTGGAGGACCCGTTTGTAGCATTCACCGAGATAGAAGCTATGTTCCAAGAGAGGGCCCTTCTTAATTTTTTGCTATAGAGATATGATAGCCGCACCAACAAATTCAAGATCGTTAAAATCTTGGTAAGTTTCAGGCTCGAAGATGTGGCTCTCATTATTGGACTGCGTTGCGATAGAGACGCAGTCATATTTCAGAAAAAGAAGAAAAAAAAGCACGCTCCACTTTTGAAGATAGATATTTTTCCAAAACCTACGAGAGACACAGAGACTCCATCAAGAGAACACTTGAGCAGCGTGTTAGCAGAGGGGAGAAGAAGAAAATGTTGTCAAACTCCTGATGGTGTACATCATGGGTACAATCCTCTTCCCAAACACGTCCTGCTCAATTCCGAATTGGATCGTTGGACATGTCGATGACCTACCTATCATGGGATGATATGCATGGCGCAAGTGAAGCACAAGTGGCTGGTGGCGGATGTCCCACAAGCGACCGCTCGAGTGCAAGCAAGATAAGCCGGGAAGAAGATGAACACAGGGTATGTCAAAGGTTGCTCGGTCGCACTGAACATCTGGTTTTATGAGTTGACCAGCACCGGAAAGAAGGTGTGATTTGGCAAGACCCCTAGGATGTTGTGCTACGGTGAAAATAGTTACCGGAAGCAAGTGTCGATAGAAGCCATGTTGTCATCGCTCGAAGGAAAAGAGATAATAAATCATGAGTCTCTGTTTAAATATCAAATATTTCTGTTTAAAAATATTATTTAGTGTTTAAAATAGCGGTTTTCTGTTTAAATATTTATGATATCATTTAAAACCTAAGTAAACTATTTAAATAATTGAGTTAACTATTTAAAAACATTTGTTATTGTTTAAATTAAATGATTTCACTGACATTGTGTTAGTTAACTATGTTAATTTCCTAAGCTGGTCATGGCAAATACGGATGAAGAAATCTTCGTTCACTGGCTCGAAGGCTGGATGAGAGCCCATCCTCTTCAAGGCACCCTCGACATCGTTCACCTAATGACAGATCAACCAGCGCATGAATTCTTCGGCGCCGGAGAAGCCCCGCCCTACCTAGTTCGGCCGAAACACCCCCTCATCCGACGTCAAGATCCCTCCTACGGGAACACCCCCCTCCCGTTCAGCCACCCTCCCTCCCCGACAGCTACGGCCGTCTTGGCGATGATGTCACCGCATGTTTGCTACAGGCATGCTAGGTACTAATGATCGAGTTCCCTCGACTTGTTGCTCAGGTGGAGGCATTGGAAGAAGCAGGGCACTGATCGCATCGTCGTCCTACAAACAAATGAAGCACCTAGCATGGGCGGCACCCAAAAAAAGCCGGATGCAGCCGAGGGTAGCCCGTGATTGCCGAGGGGCGTAGAGTGGAATGGCGTCAGATTTTGATGACGATGACGTCATTGGGATGGTTGTTCGAAGAGTGCCACATTTGAAAAGAATCGCCAAAAGAATAAAACAATAATGTCACTCCCTCCACCGGCCGATGATGAAACAATAGCAGCAACACCTGCGGTTGATCGGCCGGCTACAATGGCAGCGTCTAAGGAAATTGCTCCAAAAGAAGCTGCAGCTGTAGTCGATATGATAGCCAAAGAGATCCCCATCTCTGTGGAACCGGCCGATGACAATGCCGCATCAAAGTAGACACAATCCCTCAACAACTAGAACCAGCAAAGATTATGTCTCCGGTTTATGCTGTCGTCATGGTCGTGATTGACATGATCGTTGATAGCATTGTCAATGAGATCCCTGTCTCGGTCGAACTGGCGGACGGCACCGCCACATCTAATGGAGAAACTCTCCCACAACTGTCAACAACAACACCTAACGATGAACAGAAAGATGATGTTAACGAGGGGCAAGGAAACGTTAGCGAAAAAACAACGACCGGTGCTTCGGTTGACAGTATGGTCCTCTCCAACCAACAATACAAGGAAGTGCGGACGGACTTTCGACCGAAGATGAAAATATACCCCGGACAGGGGCACCTCGACGTGTTTGAGCATGAGTTATTAAAGATCCTCCTGAAATGCTGGATGGATTGATAAGTATCAAGTATTTCTATTATACTTAAAATATATATGATATCATTTAAATATTTACGTTACAGTTTAAATTTATGCGTTACGACTTAAATTATTTTGTCTCTGTTTAAGTTTATATTTTACCATTTAACCACAGGACTATCGTATGGAAGAATGACTATGTCAGCACCATACAAGGCAGCCTATACACGATGCTGGACGGGAAGGAAATGGTGACAGACAATGTGAAGCGTGGCTCTATCAAGCGACTACTAGCACTATTTATATATGAAGGGTGCCTCTATCAAGCCACTGCTGGCACTATTAATGGTGACATTTATTTGCGTAATCCAGAAATCTCTGACGAGAGTACTATATCCATATATGAGGCGCGCCTCTATCAAGCGACTGCTGGCACTATTCATGTCCAAGCAGGAGGACACGAGTGAAACGGCTCCCACTATGATGGGAGATACCACACGTAACATGCATGATGTTGACATAGTCATCCTGCTAGTCATCATGAATAGCCAATTCCATTTGGTCGTTCTTGATAATGACAAGCAAGAATATAGGCACTATACTTCTGCTGAAAGTGTGGAGTACGATAGAGACGCCGGAGAAATGGTAAGTGCTTTGATAACTAGAGTTTTATAAATAATGCTCTCTTAGTTGGGATTCTAACATCAAATTTTAAATCTCGACAGCGGAGACTATTCGACTGTTGTGTCGATACGGCCCTCAGCGAGTCGGCGACTCTAACTTACCCCCTTGTTCACGGCACTAACACCCTAAGGCAGAAACGAGGAAGTGTTGACTGCGCCACTATGTTATATGGTTTATCGAACAGCTACTTGACCGTAAAAAGTTACCGCTACCACAAGCGGAAGTCCTTTACTTGTGCTTAAAGTATGTTACCCGCATACTTAAGGAAAGGAGCACAGCCGACATCACTAAGAAAGGGGATTCACCAACAGGGTTGAAAAAAGATTAATATGTAATTATATAAAATAGAGTTACCATGTAAATAACATTGTATCTCATTTAAATATCATTGTTTTTGTTTAAATATCATTGTCACTATATAATATCTAAGTTTATCTGTTTAATTCTTAATTTTCTGTTTATCTGTCAGAGTTACCCTGTAAATAACATTGTCTCCCTGTTTAAATATCATTTTTTTGTTTAAACATCATTGTCTCTATTTAAATTCTAAGAGTTTTTGTTTAACTTTTTGTTTATTTACAATGCCATTTTTGTTTCTCAAAATGTTTAAGTAAAATGTTTAAGAGGCAATGTCTTTGTTTAAATATCAAAAGTTAACACACAAATAAGTTTGTTTCTTTTTAAATATTTGTTTATTTACAATGCTTAGTCAGCTACAGTTTCATTACAAGATCTACGATTGTGACTAGACGAGTGGCAGTGGCTGCAACGTCACTCGCGGACCTCGGACACTTGCGACTCGATCCTCTTTCATCTAGGACACCCAGGTTGCCTTCTCATCACATGCGGTCACAAATGCAGTTCACAATTTTCGTCCGTAGGCTTCTCATTCTCAAGAATAGGAAAAATAGCTTCCTTATACAACAATTCGTAATTGTCGATGGTGAAATAGCCACTAATAAATCGATGAACGTTAGTGCATGTCTTCATTATTGCAGCGCAAGCGTGTTTGTACGGGATACCATAAACTTGCCGTCTGCGACATTAGCAAGTTATATTGACAAGATCTACAGAGTTTTTGCACTGGTCAATTACTTCATAACGATCATTAACACAACGACCAACATGAAGATTTTGGCTTTCTACAACAAGTAGCTCTAGCTTCGAATGTATGTCCAGGCATAAGTTGGTCTCCATTTGTTTGCTTGCTTATAGCGGTTGCAAAACATGTGCATCAACTTAAACTTGTACAACGTAGAACATGAACACTTAAACAAGGTTAAGCAAAGACAATGATATTCAAACATAAACAAATATTTTTAAACGGTAGTATACGAAATTAAGCGAAGAGCTAGATAATTAAACACTGACAATGATTTTTACACAGTAAGGAAAATGTTTTAAAGGATATGAACAATTTTTAAGCATTAAATAAAGTCAACATTCGAATACCTTATGGAGTCGACATCACCGGTAAATACCGAGCTTCTTTGATCAATGCATTGAACGACTCCACGACATTTGTATACATCTCACCCCAACGTTCACCTCTGAACTGATAATTCAACCAATGTGACATATCCCATTTATGAATCAACCACTGATAAGCTCTAGGTGATGTGGCCTGTAGTTCATTCATGGTATCATCGAATTCTTTAGCCGTGGATGCCCATGCAATACAAAAGTATATGGACCAGCACTCATCCCTCAATACCTTCCCAAGGCTGACATTGGCTTTCATAAAATTGACCTCCAAATGTCGAAGACAATATGTATATGGAAAGAAGGGAAGACTCTCGCAATGGCGTTCACAAGGCCCTTAGACATGTCCAACGCGAATATAATTATCTCTTGATAATCTCCTTCACCGTATAAAGAATCACCTAACTTGGAAATGAACCACGTCTAATTGGCATCGGTCTAGTTATCGACAATACCGAAGTAGATGTAGAAAAAACCATTGTTTCCATCTTTGCCTATATCACCCAATAGAGTATCCTAATACTTTCCAATGAGGTGAGTACCATCGAGAAACAGCATCGGCATCCAAGCCCTCTTGAATCTCACAAGAATGCACGTTTAAACCCCCCACCGTTTCTTTCCCAATCGCAATGCTGCCGGGGTTTGTCTCAACCACCTTATCCACATACAAAAGGAACAAATTGTAGCTGGAGATGTCACTGCCATCGAGGATCACCGGGCATGCTCTTTTCCCAGCCAAGCCTGCTTGTATGAAATGTGGACACCATGTTCCCGCAACATGTCCTTCTGAATGTCGATGGCCTTGTACAAGGGCCATGCCTTGAGCTTCTAAATCACTCGTGCGCTTACCGATTTTTTGGATGCTTTAAGATGTGACGCTGATCCAAGTCCACCATCACAAGTGAGTGGCGGGTGCATTGTCTTGATTCTGAAAGTATTTTTTTATTATATTCTTTTGATGCATAAAGGCGCCATTGACAACCATCGGCAACGCATTCCACAGTCACCCAGTGTTTTTCGTTCTTTAGGAATTTGAAGTCAAAAATTACAGTTTTGATTAAAAAAATTTTTGAAGTGCGTCTACGAAATGTTCAACTCCTTGAAAAGCGTTGTCCGATATACAACGACAACACTTCATATTGATCGACAAGGAATTAAGGCATGCCACACCGTCAAAGGTCACCATGAGGTGGAGCGGAAAGCGTTCGCAGAATTCGAAACTCTTGCCAACACTTTGGTTTAAAGCGAAAATGATCAATATTTTTAAGCAGAAACACAATATTTTTTTAAATGATAACTAGAAAAATTTAAATGTTAAAAGCAAATGTTTAAATAGAAAGCAGAATAATTTAAGTAGAAGACAATTTTTAAATGAAAACTTGATATATTTAAACAGAAAATGGGATAATTAAACAATAATTAACATCTACAACTAGATAAATATAAAAGAGAAGAACTTTACAATGAGAAGAAATCATTTTTAGTAGGATACGACAATGGCACATCATCTGTCTCAACAACAAGATCGACTACAGCGTATTTGAAGATGGAGTACACATGACATATGCGCTAGAAGTCAACCTCGTTTTCTATTGGACAAACCGTTTTATGTCCATCGGGTGTGATAAACTTCACCATGACACGGGAAAGCTCATATATCTTAGCTAACACTAATTCCCAAGAAGTAAGCGCCGTAAACATTAGCACTCGTCCCTCCCCGTTATATCTAGCAATAGCACAAAAACTCTCCATAATAAACCTGCATTTTTATAAATTGTTACTCCCTCCCGCAGAATGATCAAAGTGAGAGCAATGAAAAAATTATCACCTTATCAGGAAACCGGCAAAACTCAAATCGAATAAACCAAATGAGGAGAAGAAGAAGAAGAAGATGTGATGAGCCTTTTAAACTTTATTTGACAAAAAGCAAGCCTGAAGGCAAAAAAAAAATGTAAAATTGTATGCATAAAGTTCAGACATGATGTGATTCGGCGGATTATTTTCCACCATTTTCAACAGCAAAAATAAAATTTCATAACATGGACCCAGTTGAAGTAACCGATAGGGGGTAAAAGATAACTTAAACAATAACGGAAGGGTTGTCCAGGTGTGCAAAAGTTGGAGGGCTATTTAGGATTATCTGAAATTCATAAGAGGTAAACAATAATTTTACCTAAAAAAATATGAAAAAAACAATAATAAATAAATAATAGTAAATAAATAATTATAAGAAGAAGAAGAAGAAGAAATATAAGAAAACTTAATAAATAAATAAGAAGAAGAATAAATAATAATAAGAATAAGAATAAGAAATATAATAAAAAAATATGATAATAATAATGATGATAAATAAATAAATAATAAGAAGCAATAGAAGAAGAAATAAAAATAACTAATAGTAAGATAGAATAAATAACCAAGATAGAAATACGAAATAATAATAATAATAATAATAATAATAATAATAATAATAATAATAATAATAATAATAATAATAAGATAAACAAGAATAAATATAATAAAGAAAAAGTAAAAGAAAATAAACTAATAATAAATAAATATAGAAAAAGAAGAAGAAGAGGAAGAATAATAAAATAAAATAAGAAAAAATTATAAATATATTAATTAATTAATAATAATAATAACAACAAGTAATAATAATAATAATAATAATAATAATAATAATAATAATAAACAAATAAAGTAAGAAGAAATATAATAAGATAAATAAGAAGAAAGAAGAAGGAAGAGGAAAATATAATAAATAAAATAAAGAAAAATAAATAAATAAATAAATAAGAAGAATAATACATAATAATAATAATAAATAAATAAATAAATAAATAAATAAATAATAAGCAATAAGAAGAAGAAGAAGAAGAAGAAGAAGAAGAAGAAATAAGATAATATAACAAAAAAATAAAGAAAAATAATTAATAATAATAATAACAATAAAAATAAGAACAAGAAGAAATATAACAAATAATAATATGAAAAATAATAATTAATTAATTAATTAATTACAAAAAAAGTAGAAGAACAAGAACAAGAAAAGAAGAACAAATATAATTAATTAAAATAATAGTAATAACAATAATAAAAAAATTAAATAATTAAATTATAAAGAAAAAGAAGAAGAAAGAAAAAGAAAGAAAGAAGAATAAATATAAGAAAAATAAATAAATGAAATAATATAATAAATAAATTAGAATAATAATGAATAATAATAAGAAATAATAAAAATAATAATAATAATAATAGATAAAATAAGAAGAAGAAGAAAGGAAAATAAAAATAAAAGATAAGAAGAATAAATAATAAATATAATAATAATAAAATATAATAAAAAAATATTAAAAATAATAATAATAAATAAATAAATAAATAATAAGAACAAGAACTAGAAAAAAAGAAAAAAATATAAATAATAATAATAAGAAGCGGAAGAAGAAGTAAAAGAAAAAGAAGAATAATTATAACAAAAAGAAAAAGAAAAAAATAACAAATAAATAAGAAGAAGAGGAAGAATAAGGAACTATAATAAAAAATACGAATAACAATAATAAATAATAATAACAATAATAGTAATAATAAGAATAAGAAGAAATATAATAAAAAAATATGAAAAATATTAATAAAAATAACAATAATAAATAAATAATAATAAATAATAATAATAATAATAATAAATAAAGAATAAGAAAAAAAGAAATATAAAAGTAAAATATGAAAAATAATAATCAATAAATAATTATAAGAAGTAGAAGAAGCAAAAGCGAGACAAGAAGAATAAATATAATAAAAAAATATAAATAATAATTATAATAATAATAGTAATAATAAGTGGAAATTGTAAAAAAAGAGCGTCTAAGTTTGCAATATTGCCAAAAACACTCTTAATTTGGCAATCTCAAAAACTTTCTTTTTAAACTCAATGTTTTTCAAACCCCAAAAGCATGCTAGCGGTGGTTATCGAGTTATTTCTAAATTTTTATGGACTGAAATTACCCTTACATGGGAAGTCGTGGCATCTGCAATCATTTTGGCCGTTTTAAGAGGAAGTGGGGGCTTTTTCTTAGGGGTAATCCCAAGAGACGACTTTACTAGAGCCGTATACTTGTTTTTTTCTCAACTCGCCTCTTCAGCTTTTCCCTTTCCGAAGTTGTTTCTACCGGGACATCCTCTGTAGTTTTAGCTTTTCCCTTTCCACCGGTGACTCGAAGGAGAAGTCCCGCGCAAGTATTCGGCATTTCATCAGTTTGCAATCTAAGGTATTGAAGAAGTTGTGATTATGGTTTTATGTTAACTATTCTGTTAGAAAGAAAGATTTTTCGGTTTTGTTTTGTGGTTCTGTTTTTATTGGAAGATATTGAAGTCTGCAGGGGATTTCTCGGCTAGGGTTTTGTATTGTTTTAAATTTTTTTATGCATGTACCGCGATCGAAATAGTTTTTGATTGTTATGATTTGATGTAATGTTTATAATGTACATTTCCCTTTCATTTGATATGATTACGAGTTTTAGAAATGATCTTTAGTTTAGTTTAAAAATGAGTTTTAGTTTAAAAATGTATGTCTCCGTTTAAATATTGTGGTTACTGTTTAAAAAACTAGATCACTGTTTACAATATTATATCTCTGTTTAATAATTGAGGCTTCCGTTTAAAATCTTATATGTCCGCTTAAAAATTTGTAAATACTTTGCTTGAATGTGTTGTTATTAATTTCACGACCTTGTGATTATGGCGGTCGACCCTAGTTAATGGGTGATGCTACTTGACAACGGTAATGGAGACCTTGGCTGAATTGAAAGTTCACATGACCCCTCGACACTGGAAGATCATCCGAAGAACACTGTTTGCATCATTTACTGAGCTGGAAGCTGTATTCCAAGAGAGGACCCTTCTTCATTCTCTACTGCAAAAGTATGATAACTGCACCAATAAATTAAGGATCGGGAAGGCCGGGTGAGTTTCGAGCCCTGAAGATGTGGCTCTTGTTTTTTTGGTCGCGTTACGATGGAGCGCGATCGTGTTTTCAGAAAGAAGAAAAACACACTCGACTTTCGAGAGAGGTATTTATCAAAAAAACCTACTAGAGACACGGAAACTCCATCAAGAGAACTCTTGAGCAACTTGTTCGACGGAGGAGAAGAAGAAAAATTTTTGTCAAACTCCCCGATGAGTGTACCTCATGGGTACAATCCTCTTCCCAAATGCCTCATGCTCGGTTCCGAATTGGATCATTGATTATGTTGATGATCTACCTGGTATGGGGCGATACGCATAGGCGCAAGCAATGCACAAGTGGCTTATGGAGGACATTCCACAAGCACCCGCTCGAGTGCAAAGCTAGATCTGCGGGGAAGAAAACCAACACGAGGATATATTATGGGTTGCTCAGTCACGCCGAACATCTAGTTTTATGAGCTGACTGGAACCAGAAAGAAAGTCCATTTTGGCAAGACCCCAAGGATACTGTGCTACGGTGAAAGTAGTTACTGGGAAGCTAGCGACGATAGAAACCGACTTTTTCATCTCTCGAAGGAAAATGAGGAAATAAATCATGAACAATGTATTTAACGATGACTAGTTAATGTTTGAAATATAGTATTTAGCGTTTAACGTGATGTTTATTTTTCTGTTTGAAAGTATTCTTTAGAGTTTAAACATTATGTTTTATCTTTTAAATAAATGCGATACCGTGTAAATATATAAGTTAAATGTTTAACTATATTTGTTATTGTTTAAATTGAATGATTTTGATGAGATTGTTTTGTTTACATATGTTAGTTTTCTGAGTGGTCCCGTGAATCGTCGATGAAGATATATTTCTTCGGGACCAACCACCGGGTGGATGCTATTGCTCTGGAACCACTTGCACGAAAGCAAGATGAGAGGCTAACCTCTTCCATGCGCGCTCGATGCCGTTCTCCTACTTCCAGCCTAACGCGCGCACGCAATCCTCGACGCCGGAGAAACCTTCCCCTATCCCAGCCCCTATTGCAACACCCCCGACCACGACAGATGGGTCCTCCCCGATCGCCCACGGTCCCACGACCGCGGCAACCCCCGCCCCCACGGGACGGCACTGGGTGGCGGCGTCACTACAATTCTCGCGGGCGTGCGGATATTGATGACCAAGTTTCCTTACGCTTGTCACTCGAGTTGAGGCATTAGCAGGACAATCACAATCGACTGCGTGTCCCTCAAACAAATGAAGCACCGGGACTGGACGAGGCGTCGAATTTAACAACAAGGATTTCATCGGGATGACCATTCCAAGACGTCCACGTTTGAAGAGACTTGAAAGAAAGAGGAAAACAATAATGCCTCTCTATCCACCACCGGTTGACGATGAAACAATAGCGACACCATCGGCCGGTCGATCTTTGTTATTGAGTTTGTCACCGTCGATGACATAGCCGAAATCGCGGTGTAGAAGAGCATAGATGATGTTGCTACTACGGCGGTTGATAAGATCGTTGACTACATTGTTAATGAAATCCCGCCATGGTGGAACCGGTGACCGGCAGTGCGGCATCGAAGGTGGACACAATCCCTAAAGAACAAGAATTAGCTAAAGGGTGTGTCTCCGTTATCTTTCATTGTTGTGGCCCGAGTTATGAAAGATCGTTGGCTCTATTATCAACGAAAATCATAGTCACGCAGTTGAACCCGGTGACCGGCGATTACAACATCGAGCGAGACACAATCCCATAACAACAAGAACCATGTAAGGATATGTCTACGGTTGATCTCGTCATCGGGCCCACATCGAAGGAAGATGTTCTTTGGTCTTTGAACACCGATAACCGTCAACAACGATTAGTCGCATAATGATCGCAAAATAGCTGTTGACAAGTGGCAAGGGAACGCCACCTAAAAATCAACGATAGATATGATCCTTCCCAACCAATAATATGAAGAAGTTCGAAAAGACTTTATTCTAAAAGAAGAAAAAAATACCTTGGACAATCACGACTCAACAAATTCGAGAAGTAGTTGATAAGGATCTTCCTCAACTGCTCTATGGATAAGTAAGTTTGAAGTTTTTATGTTATTGTTTAAATTTATATGTTAACCTTTAATTTATGTAGTTACTCGTTTAAATATTTGCAATATCATTTAAATATTTGCTATATCATTTAATTATATCTATTACCATTTAACAGCTGGACTGTCGTGTGGATGAATAACTCTCTGAGCACCACACGGTCCAGTTATTCCTACTTTAGCCAGCGGGAAGGAGATGGTGTCGGGACGATGTGATGGAGCGCTTTCATATGCATAATACAAAAAGTCATTGAGCGGAAAAACCATATCCTTATAAAAAGCGCCCTCCATCACATGACCACTTGCGTTGTTTATGTCAAAGCGGGAAGACGCGTCTGACTCGACTTTCACTATGATCGGGGATGCCCCGCACAAGCTGCATGATGTTAACAATATCATCATCCCGATAATCATGAATGGTTACTTCCATCTCGTGGTCCTTGACAATAACAAACAAGAATACGGTCATTATTTCTTTCATGCCAAAGTGAGAGTACGATAAAGATGCGTTAGAAATGGTAAGTTTTATGATAAACTGAGTTTGATTAATAATGTTTGGTAAATAATCGGTATTCTAATCTCAATTTGTATACCTCTATAGCAGAGGCTATTCGACACTTGTATCGATATGGAGTTCGGCGAGACGGTGACCACAAAAATACCCACTAATTCACGACATTGAAACCCCACGACAAAAAAAGGAAGTGTCGATTTGCTGCCGTCTATGTCATGCGGTTTATTGAGCAATTGATCGACAATGAAAAAAACTACAGCTACCGAAAGCGAGACATCCCTTATACGAGATTAAAGTATATTGCCCACATACTTAAGGAAGGGAGCATAGCCAGACATCGTGACAAAGGGGAGTCTTCGACTGTAGGGAAATAGAATTGACATGATATTGTTTGTTTAGACGATGTAAAACAGTTTTGTCGTTATAAATTTAAATTCAATTCATTGTTTTCGAGGAACATGACAAATTTTTCAATGTAAATTTACTAGTGTTCATTTACAAGTCTGTATACTTATATACTCACCTTTCTTTGCTTAACTTTCAATTTTATTGTTTAAATATCAGTGTTTATGTTTAAAATAAATTAGTCTTTGTTTAAACAAACAACATAGGATAATAAGTTAAAAAATAGTAGTCTCCGTTTAAACAAACAGTGCCTCTATTTAAATATATGTGTTACCTTTTAAGAATATAAGTTTCTCTATTTAAATATCACCAATTGGCACTTTTCGATTAAGTTTGTTTCTTTTTAAAAATTAGTTTATTTACAATGCCTAGTTAGTGACAGTTTCATTGCAAGATCTACGATTGTGCCTAGAGGCATGGCAGCAGCTGCAATGTAACTCACGGACCTCAAACACTTGCGACTTAATCCTCTTTAATCTAAGACACCCTGGTAGCCTTCTTGTCATAGACTGACGCAAACACAGTTCACGATTTTCGTCCATAGGCTTGTTATTGTCGGGTATAGGGAATATAGCTTCCTTATACGCCAGTTTGTAATTGTCGACGGTGAAGTACCCGCTAATAAATCGATGAGCGTTGGTGTGCATGCGCATTATTGTAGCGCAAGCGTGTTTGCACGAGTTACCATAATCTTGCCATCCGTGACATGAGCAAGTTCTATTGGCAAGATCTATAGAGTTGCTACTGCTGGTCAATCACTTGATAGCGATCATCGACATAACGACCAACACAAAGATTTTTGGCTGTCCTCAACAAGTATCTCTACCTTCAAAGCGTATGTCCGGGTATAAGTTGGTCTCCCATTTTGTTCGCTTGCTCACAGCGGTTTGCATAACATGCGCATCAACTTGAACACTGTACAATGTAGAACACAAATCTTTATCAAGGGTTAAGCAAAGACATTGATATTTAAATAGAAACACATTTGTTTAAACCATAGGAAAAATAAGTTAAACGATGAGACAGATAGTTAAACACAAAAAAATGATATTTGAGCGAGTAATGAAATGTTTTTAAAAGATAAGACCAATTCTTAAGTGTAAATAAAAATCAACATTCGAATACCTTATGGAGTCAACCATTTTTCGTCACCCAGGTAAATGCCGAGATTCTTTAATCCATGCATTGAATGACTACGTGATATTTGAATACATCTTACCCCCAATATTCACCTCTGAGCGAGATAATTCGACCAATGTGACATATCCAATTTATTAATCAACCAATGATGAGCTTCGAGTGATGTGCCCTGTAGTTCATTCACGGTATCATCGAATTCTTTAGCCGTGGATGCCCACGTAATATGAAAAGTATATGGACCCAAAGCACTCCTCCCTCAATACCTTCCAGTCGACATTGGCTTTTATAAAATTTGCCTCCGGTGTCAAAGACAATATGCATGTGGGGAAGAAGGGAAGACTACAGCAATAGCATTCATAGGGGCCCTTAGGCCTATCCTACATGAATGTAATTATCTCTTGATAATCTCCTTCATCGTATAAAGCATCACCTAACTTGGAAATGAACCAAGTCCAATTGCCATCGGTCTTATTATCGACAATACTGAAGGTGTCGTGGAAAAAACCATTGTTTCCATCTTTGCACGTGGCACCCAATAGAGTACCCGATACTTTCCAAGGAGGTGTGTACCATCGAGAAATAGAAGCGCACGCAAGCCCTCTTGAATCCCACATACACGCACTTTGAAAAGAAAATAATACACGTTTAAAATGCTCACCATCTCTTTCGACAATCGCAATACTGCCTGGGCTCGTCTCAACCACCTTATCAACGTACCAAAGCAACAAATCATAGATGGAGATGTCGTTGTCGTCGAGGGTCGCCCGGCCATGCTCTTTTCCCAACCAAGCCTGCTTGTATGGAATGTGGTCACCATATTCGTGCAACATATCCTTCTTGAATGTCATAGCCTTGTACAAGGGCCGGTCCTTGAGCTTCTGAATCACTCATGCGCTTACCCATTTTTGGGCGCTTTTCGAATGTGACACCGATCCTATTCCACCACCGCAAGTGTGTGACAAGTTAATTATCTTGATTCTATAAGTATTTTTATTATAATCTTTTGCTGCATGAAGGCGCTATTAACAACCATCGGCAACGCATTCCACAGTTACCCGGTGTTTTTCGTTCTTTATGAATTTGAAGTCAAAATTCCATTTGATTGCAAAATTTCAAAGTGCGTCCCTGAAATGTTTAACGCCTTCAAAAACATTGTCCGATATCCAATGATAACACTTGGATTAATCGATGAGGAAGGAAGGCATCCCACACGTCGAGGGATCACCATGGGGTGGGACCGGGAGGGCTCGTAGAATCAATTCACGCCAACACTCGGTTTAAGCGACAATGATCAATATGTTAAGCATAGACATAAAGTGTTTAAATGATAAATTAAAGCAGTTAAATGTTAATTTTAATAATTAAATAGAGACAAAATAAATTAAACTAAGAAGACAATGTTTAAATGAAAATATAATATATTTAAATAGAGACTGGCATACTTAAACAATAATGAACTTATACAACTAGATAAACATAAAAAAAGAAAAAATCTTACAACAAGAAAAAAACTCATTTTCGGTAGGGATATGATGGCACATCATTAGTCTCAACAACAAGTTCGACTACTGACTCATTTGAAGATGGAGTACCGCGTGACACATGCGCTAGAAGTCAACCTCGTTTTCTACTGGACAAACCGTTTTATGTCCATCAAGTGTGACAAACTTCACCCTGACACGGGAAATATCAAGACCCCATCACTTACATATCTCAACCGACACTGATTCCTAAGAAGTCAGCACCGTGAATATTAGCACTCGTCCCTCCCCGTTGTATCTAGCAATAACACAAATACTCTCCATAATAAACCTGCATTTTTAGACATAGTGTTACTCCCTCTCTCATGCAGAATGATCAAAGTGAGAGCAATGAAAAAAATTCTCACCTTAGTCGGAAGCCCGACATAACTCAAATCGAACAAACCAAATGAGGAGAAGAAGAAAAAGTTGTAATGAGCCTTCTAAACTTTGTTTTGCAAAAGGCAAGCAGGAAGGAAAAAAAGTGCACAATTATACGCATAAAGGTTAGACATGATGTGATTTGCCATTATTTTTCCCTCAATTGCAAGGGCAAAAAAAGAATATCATAACATGGACCCACTTGAAGTGACTGATAGGGGATAATCCCTAGAGACAATCATTACTTGCGTTGTTTATACTTTTTTTTCCTCTTTTACGCCTCTTGACTTTTCTTTTCAACTGGGCATCCTTGTCTCGAAAGTTCTTCTTCACTTTCCACCATTGTCTCAAATAAAAATTCTCGCTCAAGTATTCGGGGATTTCATCGGTTTGCGAGTGTGAGGTATTGACCGAGGTGGGCGCCGTTGAAAAAAGTTATGTTTATGGTTTTTTATAAACGATTATGTCGAGAAAAAGAGATTTTTCGGTTTTGTTTTTGGTTCTATTTTTTATTTGATGATATTGAAAGTGCAGGGCGATTTATCGGATAGGGTTTTGTTTTTCGTTTTCATTTTTTTGTCTAGGGTTTTGTACACAATCAAAGCGAGATTTGGCAAGACCCGAGGATGTTGTGCTATGGTGAAAAATAGTTACCGGAAGCAACCGACGATAGAAAGCCATATTATGTCGGTCAAAAGAGAAGGTAATAAATCATGAGCCTCTGTTTAAATATCCAACTTTTATGTTTAAAAAATGTGATTTAGTGTTTACACTATCGGTTATATGTTTAAATATTTTGCATATCGTTTAAAAACATATGTAAACTGTTTAAAAATTTAAGTTAAATGTTTAAAACTATTTATTATTGTTTAAATTGAATGCTTTCACTAACATTGTGTTGTTTATCTACTTTAGTTTCCTGAGCTGGTCGAGGCGAATGCGGATAAAGAAATCTTCGTTCGAGCCATCTGCCGGGGGAATGCCATTGCTCCCGAACCACTGGCGCGAAGGCAGGATGAGAGGGCATCCTCGCATGAATTCCTTGGTGCCGGAGGAGCCCCACACTACCTCGCCCGGCCGAAACACCCCCTTCCCCGACCGCAACATCCCCTCCCTCTGGAACAACCCCCCACCCCAGCTGACAGTCGACCCCCATGGCGGCGATGCAGCCGCGAGTCTACCATCAGGGTGAAAAAGATTAATATGTAATTATGTAAAAAAGAATTACCATGTAAATAACATTGTATCTCATTTAAATATAATTTATTTTGTTTAAATATCATTGTCATCGTTTAATTTCTAGGTTTCTCTATTTAAACAACATTGTCTCACTGTGTAAATATCATTTTTTTGTTGTTTAGATACCGTTTGTCTTTGTTTAAATACTAAGCATTTTTATTTAACTTTTTTTGTTTTTTTACAATGCCTTTTTTTGTTTCTCAAAAATATTTAAGTTAAGCGTTAAGAGAAAAATATCTCGGTTTAAATATCAAAAGTTGACATTCAAATAAGTTTATTTCTTTTAAAATATTTGTTTATTTACAATGTTTGTTAAGATCATCGATACAACGACCAACATGAAGATCTCGGCTTTCCTCAACAAGTAACTCTACCTTTGAATGTATGTATGTCCGGGAATAAGTAGGGTCTCCCATTTGTTTGCTCGCTCACAGCAGTTTGCATAACATGCTTGCATCGACTTGAACATGTACAATGTAGAACACGAACACTTAAACAAGGTTTTTGCAAAAGACAACGATATTTAAATAGATTTGTAAATGAAAACGATTACAAATTAAATGAAAATCCATATAGTTAAACATAGACAATGATGTTTACAATAAGGAAAAAGCTTTTTAAATGATAAGAACAATTCTTAAGTGTTAAATATCAACTCCGTTTTAAAGGATGTGTCATGGTCATCCTCCTCTAGAGAATAGTCCGCAATTAAGCAATGAGTGAAAACTTTCTTTTCCTGACCAAGTCGAAATGCCTGCTTAATTGCTTGCCCGTCATTGCTTACCCATCAGGGCAATACGCGGGCTTTCCGACTTGAACAGGAAAAAAATAGATGAACTTGTTGTGTGAGTGCAGCTGATTGATTCTCCAGAAGAAGATGACCATGACACATCCTTTAAGATAGAGTAGATCTCAAAAAATGTGGTCATCTGAAGGCGAATATCCACGGACACATGAAGAAGAAACTCATCGAGGAAGAAGAAGAGGAGGAGGAGGAGGAGAGGGTGTCCAGGGCAAGGGGTCTTCCTTCTCATTTATAGTGTGAAGTCCACAAACCGGTTGATGCTTGGATCCGAGATAAAAAGGGAAACACACTAGGGACCGAGCTTGGCGATACGAGGAAAATTAAATATCCCTCAATCGCCCACCTTCAGTGGCTAGGTATCGCGGACAACCTAGAGACTATCACCAACTCGCCTGGGTGCATGCCATCCACAAGTGCCTCATGGAAGATCTTCCCAAAATAGCCACACGGGTGCAGCTGCGTTTTCAAGGGAAGTACTATAGCGCCAGATACCTAAAAAGGTGCGCAATCGCCCTCATTATCTAGTTCTACAAGGTGACCAGAAGTGTAAAGAAACAACGCGTTGGTCGGACACCCCGTATTCTGTGTTATGGGAAGAGTACATTCATCATGGCATCATCAATCAATCCTCTTTTTAAAATCATTCGACTAGAAAGAGGTGAGGTTTTCTTTTAATATTGTGTAATGTTGAAGCTTCCTAATTTGTTGGCCGGACACCCCGTTTACTGTCTATTTTATTGTTGTAATTACTATGTAATATCTCATTTATTATGTAATACATTTAACTTCATGTTAAAGATATGTCCGGTTCTATGTAATTTTTTTCTTTTCCTGTGTAATATACTATATTTATGTGTAATATCATGCATTAATGTGTAATATACTTTTTTATTGTGTAATATACTTTATTCTTGTGCAATAAACTCTAATAGTGCCTAACATACTAGCTTGATCTGTAATATATTGTTAGGCTGAAATCTTATCTCCTGCTTCTTTTGTAGTTCTATGCTCTTGTCCCAGCCAATGATGAGGAAATTGCACTTGTTGGCGGTAGAGGAGGAACACCCATGGAAACTTATATGAGGTCTTCCAAAAGGGTTACTCAAAGAAGAGGGCTCGACCGCATTCCCCTCCAAGGAGATCAACACGTAAAAAAGCAGGTCCAACATCGAGAAAAGGTGAAGAGAATCCAAAGAAGAGAAGCCGACGGTATCGGAGAAAGCAGGGTGTGGACCATTCCCCAAAGTCAATCTCCCAAAAAGGTCTCTCCCGCGATCGGCCGACCCGACAAGACCCCAGCAGAGCTGCGATGCTTCAGGCGGTGATGATGATGTGCGTGATTTACTTCAGCGCCTACTTGAAGAGTTCGATGTGCCGACGCCCGTATGGGCGAGCGGCGCCAAAAGATGCTTTCGGCGGGTCGAGCCCAATGAGCGGACCTGCCCGGTTGAGAATGTTATGAAATAGCATGAATAAATACAAAAAAAAAATATAAATAATAATTATAATAATAGTAATAATAACAAAAACAATAATAATAAGTAGAAGAAGAAAAAGAACAATAAATATAATAAATAATAATAATAATAATAATAAGTAGAAGAAGAAAAATAACAATAAATATAATAAAAAATAATAAAAATAATAAATAAATAAGATGATAATAAATAAATTAATTAATTATAAGAGGAGAGGAAAAGTAAAAGAAAAAACAATAAATATAATAAAAAATAACAAAAATGATAAATATAAATTGATAATAATAATGAGAATTAATTAATTAATTAATTAATTAATTAAAAGAAGTAGAAGAAGAGGAAATAGAAGAACAAGAAAAGAAGACTGAATATAATTAAAAATAAGAAAAATAATAAATAACTAATAAGAATAACAAATACTAATAATAATAATGAGAAAAAAGAAGAAGAAGAAGAAGAAGAAGAAGAAGAAGTAGAAGAAGAAGAAAGAGAAGAACAAATATAATAAAAAATAAAAAAATAATTTATAATTAATAATAATAATATTTTTAATAATAATAATAATAATAATAATAAATGAAGAAGAAGAAGAAGAAGAAAGAAAAATCACTAGAAAAATAATACTAATTAATTAATTAATTAAAGAGTAGAAGAACAAGAGAAAAGAAAGAAGAATAAAAATAAACAAAATAATAATTAAATAATAATTAAATCAATAAGATAATAATAATGATAATTAACTAATTAATTATAGAGACGGAGGAAAAAGTAGAAGAAAAAGAACAATAAATATAAAAAGAAAAAATAAAAATAAAAATGATAGTTGTAATGTTAATAAATTAATTAATTCATTATAAAATAGAAGAAGAGGAAAAAGAAGAACAAATATAAGAAAAATAAGAAAAATAATAAATAACTGAGAAGAATAACAGATGCTAATAATAATAATAGGAAGAAGAATAAGGAATAAGGAGAGAAGAAGAAATATAATAAAAATAAGAAAAATAATTAATAATAAATAATAATAGTCATAATCATAATAATAATAATAAATGGAGAAGGAAGAAATATAACAAATCTAGGAAAATAATAATAATGATGATAATAATAACAAATAAATGAATAATTATAAGAGTGATAGAAGAAAAGAGACAAGAAATAAATATAATAGAAATATAAGAATGATGATAAATGGAATAAATCATGAGAGGAGGCGGTATGGGAGATGAAGAGGTGATTAATAAAAGAGATGAGAAAGAAGGAAGAAAATGAAATATAATAAAGAAAATAAGAACAAGAAATAATAATAATAATAATAATAATAATAATAATAGTATAATGAAAATGGAATGAAGAAGAAGGAGATAGATATGTTAAAAATATGAAAAATAATTAACTATAATAATAACAATAATAATAATAATAATAATAATAATAATAATAATAATAATAATAGTAATAATAGTAATAAGAAGAAGGAAGAAGCGAACAAGAGAGAAATATAATAAAAGAAATATTAAAATAATAATTATATTAAATAAATAACTAATAAGAAGAACAATAACTAAAAAGAATAATTTATAAAATAATAATAATAATAATAATAATAATAATAATAATAATAATAATAGGAAGAATTATAACAAAAAAATAAGAAAAATAATAAATAAATAATAAGAAGAAATATAATAAAAATATGAAAATAATAATAATAATAATAATAATAATAATAATAATAATAATAATAATAATAATAAGAAGAAGAAGAAGAAGAAGAAGAATTATAACCAAAAAAATAAGAAAAATAATAAATAAATAAGAAGAGGAAATATAATAAAAATATGAAAATATTAATAAAAATAACAATAATAGTAGTAGTAGTAGTAATAATAATAATAATAATAATAATAATAATAATAATAATAATTACATGTTCACCCCAAAGACAAGATCTTGAAATTTTGTGGCACAGTAAAGCACTTGATGTGTTGTTTATTGATTACATGTATATGTTTTCTTCGTTTGAATAGAGTTGTCATTACTTTGGAGCAATTTTATGGTGGGACATGACAAAGATTTACTTTTTAAAACCTAAATGACAACATAGCATGAAGCACCCATAATGTTTATGTTACGTATTTACATATTTATTTTTCTTGCTTTAGAGTTTACACTTTCATTCTAAATCGCTAAGGGACATTGTTCTTCACATTTACCATGGTATGCACCTATTTAAGTTCACATTGCCTTCTCATGTAAACCCGATTTGTGTATTAGTATATTATTATCATATGTGTCATGATATTAGTGTGTGTGTGTGTATGTAAGGAATCACGACATAGCCTAACAAATTAGCGAACCTCTTGAATGGGAGTGTTACCTAACACCACTCGTGGACAACATACAAAAATAAAAGAGAATATGACGAGGAAACATTGTGGAGTTAATCAGCGCTACCATTTGCACATTTCTTTGGAAATAGAGGTTGTAGTCAAGGCGCATTATGTTAGATTTGCTTTGATGCAAAAGTCACATCCAATTCGAGGCCGCAAAGATATAGCAGATTATGCTTTGGTCTATAGTGTAGCGGGTTGGCTATTGACGAGAAGGAAGAAGGAGCGAATCAAATTTGCGGAGTTCCTCACAAAAGGGTCCGACCGAACCCGAGGCGCCTTGTGAGGATGTTAGTCACATTGGTGATCGGGGAAAGATGGCAACAAAGAGGGAAAGCCTCGTGAAGTTGTTGTTAGTGTATATCACAGGATTCATACTCTTCCCACCACGTCATGCTCGGCACCAAGATGGTTAGCACAGTATGTTAATGACCTACCCAGATTACATCAATATGCTTGGGCCCATGCGGCACATAAATGGCTGATTGATGATGTGCCAAATACTACAACACTAAAGTTGAACACGGTGTTAGGGAGATCTTCATCGTGAGGGT
Organism: Dioscorea cayenensis subsp. rotundata; assembly: GCF_009730915.1. NCBI lineage: Eukaryota > Viridiplantae > Streptophyta > Magnoliopsida > Dioscoreales > Dioscoreaceae > Dioscorea > Dioscorea cayenensis. The sequence continues at coordinate 4,333,173 of NC_052490.1, forward strand.
ACTTGCAAGGATGCGTCATTGCGTTGAATATTTGGTTTCTGAGGAGTTACTGGGGAATAGGGAAAGAAAAACATCGTTTGGAAGATTGCCACGCATCATGTGATATGGCGAAAGCGACTTTTTAGAAACAATCTAGCTCGAGGAGCTGCTTTGGAGACACTCATTTTGGGGAAAGAGGTGAGTGGTTTCCTCTACTCCTTCTCTTTCATGTCAATTCCTTCTAATGTTAATCGTTTAGAGTTAACAACTGATATATGTTACATTATTCTCTTTAATGTCAAATATTTATGTTTACATTTATATAAATGATGTTTCTAATTTCAAAAACTGAGTGTAGTTTACTATTGAACTTTGAAGGATAAATTTTCTGAATCCTGAAAAGAAAGCCATATTCAACATCGAAAATAACTAATTGTATTTAAACATTTTAGATTTTGTTTATCCCCTGCCAATGTAGTTTATGTATATCTTTAAACATATAACTGAGTGGTTATTATTATGACACAATTCCATCCATTGGTCCCAGAGGGTGAGTTTGAATTTGAAGTTATTGGTTCTTGAAAAGTTGACTATAGGGCCTTACAAGACAGTCTGGTGGAGTCATCTACCCACCCCCAAACTTCAAAATTCATCAAAAAAAGACATATAAAAGGCCACGATAAAGCAAGGGAGACTTTATCATCCAAAAGACACAACAGAGAGGTTATACCAGATAGCATCGGACATAGTGGTCTAGACGTTCCCCTCGATGATGAGCTGGGCGAGAATAGAGATTTGCTCATCTATGAGGATGAGATTAGGTCACTTTACCAAGCAGAGGGTTGGCGTCTTGGAGGGAACATCTCGAGACACATAAGGATGAGGATGATGAGGACATGATGAAGCCAAACTCGAAGAATGATGTCATACCTTTCAGGAAGGAAGCATCCCCGTGCTCTACTGAGCATGGTTAAAAACTCCCACTAAAGCGAGGCCAGCGTAATATTGTTGCTGATGAAACGTTTGATGAGAGCCAATAGGGAGGCCTCTCACCCTCCTTTGCAAGAGCGATACTTGACTTCTCATTCGGCACCTCCTGCCCTTGCTAAAGAAGTTAGTAGCACATGTAAAAAGTAAAAAGACGCGTACCTCCATGCGAATTGACTGCGGTGGGTAAAGGAAACAATGGATGGCATTGACAAAGCTGGTTGACTCTGTACAAGTTGGTGAAGTACAAATTAAAAGTTGACACGGGGAACCCAATGTAGCAAACATTGTGTCGAGATAACATGCAAGCATTGAACCCGCGATATCATCCAGCAAGAACAATAGCTGCGTAAATTGATTCCGACAGTGACATACCTCAACCGCCAATGAAGTTTGTACCGCCGAAGAAAAGGCCTACAAGATTTCAAAGGCTGACCAAACTGCAACAATTGACTCTTTCTGTCTTCATTAGCACCCGAATGGATGAGTAAGTCAATTTAAAAAACTTGTTAACTCATTATATTGATTGGTACTATTTCAATATGCATGAACTATTTATAGTTTATAAAAACAACTTAACGATTACAAATTGGAGTTTAAGTATGGATAACGCATTATTAGTTATAAATTTAACTTTCCTATGTAAGAACCTTCATTCGTATTGTTCTTTTCTTTTGTCGTTTAATATTGGAAGTATGTGTTTGCAATTAGCATTTCCTTGTCCATATTGGTGCATCTATGTTATGTTATTTTTTTGTTTTTGTGCTAAATGTTTTATTTGAATCATAACATATGTCTGGGCCTATGAATTGGGGCACAAAAGTCGTGCCAATCTATACACCTTGTTAGATGACAAACACATGGTACCCGAGGACGTTGTCAACACCTTCGTCTTGATAATGCTTAATTCCTTGAAGACAAATCTAGGACAATTTAAGCAAAGGGCAACCATGACTAGACCAATGGCCCTTGTTCTCTCTAAAAGGGGAACACTCAAGCAGAACACACAAGATGTTGGCCTCCGCTCGCATGACTATTCTCTTTAATTGAGGTGGTACTTATGCCAATAGTTTACGCGCAGGCACTACCACCTCCTCGTTCTGAGAAAGACAAGAAAGAATACTGTACTACTCATCAACTAGAAGTGTTGTGCATAATCGGTGACAAGGGACATGGTAAAATCCATAAAATCTTGTACTTCTTTACATGCCCTTTCATGATATGTGACTTATTGCCATTGTGTTCACGCTTTCAATGGGCCCTTATTCGACAAATATATTCAGGTGGCACTTGGTCTTGGAGACACCGTCTCGTAGCCACTCACATATGTGAAACAATGTCTGCAACAGAGGCCTGACAGTCTTGATTGTAGTACATATACGATGTGATTTATGGAACAACGACTAGAGTATGCAGTGAGAATTTTGGTTGATAGAATCCCTCGAAAACCTCTATTCAGGAAGATAACAATTCCGGCTACCATCGAGGGATGCAACAGAGCGGGGACAACACAAAAGCGACTCAAACCTTGCACAAGCAGATGAGAATGCACTCGAGACAATTAAATCAACCAAACCACCTGAGACAACAACAACTACAGAAACATTTGTGTAGGAACAATGACAACGGGTGATATGCATTATACTTTTAGCAGTTATTGTTCAGTTATTTGTGTTGCAGTTTATATAACTCTTAGTGAACTAGATATTGGGAACTTGTGTTTACTACGGATGTTTCAGTTTATAATTTGTTATAACTAATTACTTTACTATGTTTGTGGCTACGTTTGTGGACTTCACTTTTATGATATAAGCTGTACTTTTGGCATGAGGCAATAGCATTACAATATTATAAACTACATATATTTTTTTTAATGGATTTTTAAGTAATGAACTGTATGGACCCAAAATGACATTGGAAATGCATTTACTAAAAACAAAGGACATATTTTGACATACATTGGCTGTGAATACCTCAAGCAAAAGTCATATTTATGCAAAAAACATATAAGCCCAAAATTCAGTCCGCGATAACCTTGTTACAAGTAGCCTTATTATGACCCACACGTTGGCATCAGTGCATCATAATTCTCATACCCCAAATGCTTGTGACTCAATCCTTCAAAGTCTCGACTACTGGCCTTTTTCTTGGCAATGGGTGGCGAGTTGGAGCCTGTGATTTATCATCTCTTGGTTTATCATGATGCAGGGAATAGGGAAAAATCCGAATGGCATAAGGCTCTTGAAATAAGTTCACATGAGTGTGGTATCTTTCAATGAAGCGGTGCACATTTGTACCGGCCACCATGATTGCAGCACACGCATGCTTACACGAGAGACCATAAACATGCCACCTGTGACAAGAACATTCCTTGTCGCACAGACTAACAGAATTGCTTTGGTTATCAATCACTTCAAAATGTTCCCCATCCGAGCGATCTATGACCCAAAGCCCACGCTATCCTCAACTACGTCCTTAATCTTCTTGTGGATTGTGGGGCAAGGTAAGTGTTCCCACATCTAGCAATGTTCACATTGATCGCATCCATATTTATCATATTGAACACCTGCATCACATGAAGGAATAATAGTTGTAGCGTGTATGATAGAAACTAGCACGTGTCTAGCATATAGATAAGCGAAAGCTTGATAAATATTAAACCAAATCACGGATATTAGTACGAAATACTAGATTCTAAAAGCGTTAAACACAAAATTAATATGAAGTATCCAATTATACATCAATACATAATTTCTTAAAGTGGAAACCAAATATAGGAAGCTATTGCTCCATAACCTCCCGAAATGGAATATATCATGTGGGAGGCGGGGCATACTGATAGAATCCACCATGTTACATATTGGTAAGTGGCGTGCTTTCCCGATCCGAGGAGTTGAGCGACTCGGCAACATTTGAGTAAATCACTCCCCATCGATCGACCTATGAACAAGTAGTTGGACCAATGTGATACATCCAACTTGTGAAAGCCTCAACTATGTGCCTGTGGTGACATTTGTTGTAATTCATTAGGTAATGTGAATTACAGCCGATGTACATGCATATGCGACTTTGCCTATGAACCTCCAGCACTCATCTTTTAATGCTTTCCCTAACTGTCTATTTGATTTAATGAAGTTAACACTGAAGATGGCGCAAGCAATAACCATGTAGAGGCGGATGGAAACACCTTGGCAGCGACATTGACAAGGCCCTTGGACCGGTCTGAAATGAATGTAATAATATCATGGTATTTGTCATCGCCATAGAGTGCATCACCCAATTTCAATATGAACCATGTCCAATTATTATACATCTCATTGTCCACGATGGCAAATGCTAGGGTGAAAGAACCCCTCATTACCATCTTTCACTGGTCGCTCCTAATAGAATATCACTGTATCTCCCCAACAAATGAGTATTGTCAAGAAATAACATAGCCCTACATCCCTTCTTAAAACCATCCAAGGAAGCATGGAAGCAAAAAAAAATCCCCATCTGAACCGCTCACCATCTCTCACAATTTGAAAGATGTTGCAGGGATTGGTTTCAACTACCTTACTTGCATACCACAACAACAAATCATAGCTAGCTTTATCACATCTGTGTAGAATCCCTCAAGCTAATTCTTTATCCCTCCAAGCTTGTTTGTATGGTAGCCGAATGCCATGGTCGCGTAGCATATCCTGTTGTATATCCACTGCTTTGTATAGAGACCGATCGATGAGTATTTGAATTACTTTCCTGCTAACCCATTTTTTGGAAGCTTTTGGGTGTGATGCTGAACCAATACCACCACCACTTGAATGTACATCGATGCGATGTTTTGATTCTAAAAAGTGGCAATGTTACCTTCTGCGAGGCATGGATACGTCATTGACATCCCTCAGCGGCACAAACCATGGTGACTCTCTCTTTATCATTTTTTATGAACCTATAGTTGAAATTGCACCTAATGGCAAAGTCAAACAAAGCATCCTTGAAGTGCTTCGCATCGTCATAATGGTGACCGATTGCGATTATTTGAGTCATTGGGTCATCAAGCATTTGATACTATGTGTACACCCCTTGTGAACTTGATGACAACAATGGACATAGACTACGACGAGTGCTTTGAGATAATGGTTACACGTGTAAGATGCCATGAGTGAGCGGTTAGTAAATTTTTGTAAATATGAACCCACGACATATAAACACATGTAAAAACAATTCATAACGAGGGAATATTTATGAGTAAACATGAATACACATGTTAATACTCAACACATGATAGTAAACCGACAATAAAAAAATAATAAACAAATACCATGGAAAAATAGTCTAGCGACAACCCATCTCTTTTTGTTGCGACAATTTCTTCACTAGTTTAATTGGTGCGGCCTTTGAATGGTAAAGCAAACAGCAACATGAATCCATCCGGACATGGCAACAAATGAAAAGACTCCTTTAGGGTCGGTTCGGTGAGTCAACGATAAAAATCATTATAACCTATTTGGCTAACACAAAGGCGGAACAAGGATGAGAAGGTCATAGATTATGTGATGAGATGGGCGTAACTGAGCATCAAGTGTGAACAACCACTCAATCGGGTGCAAGCGGTGGAGCCTATTGGTGGGGAATATTGATAATTGGATGGCTCCATTTTTAGCTCATCGACATTCACACCTTCCAAGACTTGATCTCTCAAGTCAAAAAATTGGAAAGAACTAGTCCAAGGGTAGTATCCACATTTCAACCTGCCAAAGTGGACAAAGAAAACCAAGAAAGCCAAAAGGCGTTAAGCATGTGGCCTTTACGGCTGATAAAAGTAAAGGAGGCCACTACATTAGCAAATTATGACAAGCCAAAACCACTATCACTTGGGAGTGGAAGTGAACCACCTAAGCCTATAAGTTCTCTTCAAGAAAGGATAAAAAAAATATTCCTTTAAAAGGGACAAAGTGATGAAGATATTCAAAGATGCATTGAAGGTGGGTTTGCATCTGCCAGAGAACAACCGACCAGAAGAGGTAGACAAGAAAGATCACCCAAATTTCTGTCCATATCACAGAATAATGGGTCATTCAATTGAGAACCGCTATGTATTCAAGGATTGGATTGAGCGGCAGTATCAAGAAGGGAAGATCACTTTATCTAAAAATGTATTGCTCAGAGACACATTGATCCATGCCTTGCAAAACCCCGGGAAGAATACTAAGCTTATTTTCTTTGAAGCTCATATAGCGGAAGCTCTCTACGCATTTTGTTCTCCGACGATTAATTTATCGAGAGAAAGGACTTATTGTTGGGGAGAAGGGGAGCACAATAGACCCTTATAAGTTTTACGGGTCTTGTGATGGGACACGAGTCAATCGAATCCTCATTGATCAGAGGCTCATCGATGAAATCTGATGACACTAAAATACTTTGCATACCTTGGCTTTGGAGACATGTCGACCCTATCGGTGAGAAGATCGTTGTCCAAGGCTTTAACCAGTATAGTCAAAAAGCCCTTGGGTCAATTACTCTCCCTTTAAAAATTGGAAAGTTGACATCGGAGGTGAAGTTTCATGTCATCAACACTGATGCTTCCTATAGAGCATTGTTGGGAAGACCATGTATACATGAAAACTATGTGGTTCCTTCCACTTTGCATCAATGTTTGAAATATATGAAGGATGATGATGTATACAATATAGATGGAGAGATCTAACCATTTGGTGTGCATGAAATCAACTATGAGGATGCACGGTATTTTTGTGGATACACCAAAGGGGCAAAGCTTCTGCTGACCAAGATGAAGCCTTTATGAAAGTCACTAAAACTACTAAGCTCACTCAGAAGAAGGTTTCATTTTTGCCTTTGAAACAGCACTTTGGAAGTGACCACGGAGACCTTGAGAAGAAGAAAAAAAGATCATGAAGACATACAAATCGCTCACTCACTTGATCCTATCGTCACAAGAGGGCGGCATTTTGGAAGTGATGGTTACGGCGGAGAAGAAGCTTCATTCCTACCAATTAAAAAGAGAAGAAGATGATGATAAAGTTACGGTTGAAAGCTCTCTTCATGTTACAAGAATGCGGAGGGCCTTTACAAAGCTCTTGATGAGTTGCATGTTAACTCGGTAGAACGGCTCATAACCTTCTATGTGCCTTCTCTCGATCAAGAGGAGAGAGGGAATCTCTTCTATAAGTCTGATCCCAATAAGTCTACTGATGAAGATATTTTGATGAGCAAAGCAATGGAAGATGAAGAACCTTGGCCTTTGAGGATTCTTGATTACTATCCTCCTAAGCTAAGTAAATTAATAAAGCAAGTTGGAATTAGTTTGAAGCATTCGAAAGACAGGCATATTCTCTTTGATAGACTTTGGCGCCTTTTTAAGATTACTATGCAAGGTCAAGGCTTAAGCAAAAAGGGTCTTGGGTTTCAAGATGAGCAAATATATGAATGGCGCATGGTGTCAGCTGTTGAAGGATCGGATACAAGGGATGAAGATCCAGTTGAAGATGTATCAGATAATCACCTCGTAAAAGATATAAAATTGAAGGATGCACCCCCTAAACATGAAGATGGAGGGAAAGCGGCAATTGATGAGTTGGTGGACATCAACTTGGGAAGTGAGGACGATCCTAAACACACTTTCTTAAGTGGACAACTAACTCAAGAAGAGAAAGAAGCCATTCAAACCATCCTTGCAGAGTATATTGATTATTTTGCATGGAGCTATAAGCAGATGCCAGGGCTTGACACAGAAGTAGCAGTGCACAAGCTTGCCATTAACCCAAATTTTCAACCAGTGAAACAAGCACCAATAAAGATGAAGTTTAATCTGTAGGAGAGCGTCATTGAAAAAACCAAGAAACTTATTGAAGCTGGTTTCATAAGGGAAGAAAAGTACCCTAATTGGATTGCAAGCATAGTGCCTGTCAAGAAGAAATATGGGCAAATTAGAATATATGTGGACTTCAGGGACTTAAATAAAGCATATCCCAAAGATGATTTTCTACTACCTTTTATGGAGATCATGATTGATAACACTTCCTCTTATGAGATGTTTTCTTTCATGAATGGTTTCTCTAGGTACAACCAAATCAAGATGGTCCTAGAGGATGAAAAGCATACTACGTTCCAGACACTAATATGCATCTACTGCTACAAGGTTATGCCATTTGGACTAAAGAATGTGAGGACAACATATCAGAGAGCCATGAAAAAATCATTGATGATTTGATTCACCAAGTCATGGAGTGTTATGTGAACGATTTGGCAGTAAAAACATAATCAAGAGATCAACACCTCAATGACTTGAGAACGGTGTTTGATCGTATTAGAAAATATAACTTGAAGATGAACCCTATGAAATGTGCATTTGGGGTATTATCTGGAAAATTTCTTGGATTCATCGTAAGCTATCAAGGAATAGAGATTGACCCCTCTAAAATTAAAGCAATCATAGAAATGCCACCTCCAAAAACATTGAAGCAGATGAGGTCCTTCTAAGGATGTCTTGCATATATCTGAAGATTCGTCGCCAATCTTTCAGGCAGGTGTAAGCCATTCCCAAAGCTTGTGAAAAAGAACGCTCCCTTCAAATGGGACGATGAGTGCCAAAACACTTTTGAACAAATTGAGCACTATTTAATGAATCCCCTAGTGTTAGCAACACCATTTGCAGGGAAGTCATTGATCTTATACACAACAGCCTTGGATGGATCCCTTGGAGCTCTGCTAGCTCAAGAGAATGAAGCAGGAAAGGAGAACGCCGTAGAATGTTGGTGGGTGCTGAAAAAATATATACACCAATAGAGAAGCACTGTCTCTTCTTGGTGTTTGCAGTAAAGAAGCTTTGGCATTATTTGCTCTCACATAAAATCATTCTTATCTCAAGAATAGACCCACTCAAATACTTGATAACCAGACCACTACTCATTGGAAGATTAGCAAAATGGGCATTGATACTCATAGATTTTGAAATAACTTATACTCCACAAAAAGCAATCAAAGGTCAAGCATTGGCAGATTTTCTTGCGGCGCATCCTTTTCCTGATGAATCTCCTTTGAGATGTGATCTCCCTGATGAAGAGACTTTGTAATTGGAGAGGAAAAACACTATTGGAAGATGTAATTTGATGGAATTTCTTTGGTCCAACCAGCTGTTAGACTTAAAATTCCTCAAATTAGAGATGGTATTGGACTCATCTTCATTTCTCCTAAAACTGGGATCCTGAGATACTCTCTTTCTTTGTTGAATCCATGCACTAACAATGAAGCAGAATATGAAGCTCTTATTGTTGGATTGGAGCTAGTAGTCAATGTGGGGATTCAAAGCTCGCATATATATGGTGATTCACAACTCATTATAAATCTAGTTGAAGGAAGTTTTAAGACTTGTAAGCAAGAACTTCTTCAATATCATCAGAGAGTTATTGAATTATTGGAGCAAATCCATGATATTAAGCAGGAGAGAGTTTCCAGGTCAATTAATAGAAAAAGAGATAGCTTAGCCAAACTGGCAAAAGAGCTGGCTGATACAAATCAAGAGGAGATCCAAGTCACCATTCAAAGCAGGAGGGTATTGAGTTCATGCTTTGATAAAGGGTTAGAAAATAAACAACACAGAAGAGAAAAAGTTTTAACAATTGTCGAAGATGATTGGAGGGATCCTTTTATTAAATACTTGAAGTATGGCAAACTCCCAGATGAAAAGTCGCTAGCAACGCAGTTTAAGAAAAGGGCGACGAGGTTATGATCAACTCCTACTAAGATGTCTCTCAAAGGAGGAGACTGAAGAAGTTATGCATGAAGTCCATTCTGGTATCTGCGGAACTCAACAATTAGGACCCAAGATGTGGTTAAAGATCAAACATATTGGGTATGTAACTAAGAATGATTAATGATTGCCTACAATATGCAATATCGTGTCAAAGTGTGCCAAGCTCA
>NC_052490.1:4344060-4421819 GCF_009730915.1 Dioscorea cayenensis subsp. rotundata
AGTTACGTATTGCTGCGAAAAACATGAGGAATAGCTCAAACGACCAAAAAACTTCACCAAAATAAGTGAAAGGACAAGATAACACCAACGGTGCACAAGAAAAGCATAGCAAGGGCAAGATAAGCAATCAAAACACCAAATACCAAACTTATTCATGTAAACACTAAACTAAAACTAGAAAATGTTAGTCATTTTGGCTACTTCCTGCAGAGGTTGGGCGATTATCCCGAGGCAACCCAACTCGTAGGAAGTCACACGCCCGAGGCAACCCAACACTCAAGCACTTATCAAAGTTGGTGTTTTGATTTCATATGCCATTGTTATGCTTTTCTTTTGTGGACCGTTGGTGCTATCTTGTGCTCATGTGTTTTGGTGAAGTTTTCGTCGTTAGCTATTTCTTCCGTTAACGGTGAAACCCACATATTAGACAAGCCTGAAAGTGTGTAAACATGTTAAAAATTTTTGGTGAGCTCACGTATTCTAAGGCATCCAGAAAACACACGGCGTGGAATTTCGCACCTACGGATTTGCAATCGGGCGAGCTCATCCGTATAGGGTTACAATGTACGGCGGCTACCCCTCGCGATCTAATTACGAATCGACGCATCGCCTGCTGGTACTTCCGCATCGGTGTGTGAATTCCTCATATTTGGGCAGATTTTCTTGTTAACACGTGGCGCGGACCGCCTGCACCTTGGCAACCACGACCGGCGTGTAGTGTGACCAAGACGCCGCGAACCGCGTTGTGTCGCTTCTCTCCATCCTCGAACACAAAGGCAGCGATCACTGCGGAGTCACATGTGGTAGTCGCCACCGGTGGGGGAATTTCCGCACGCGCAGGGCGAGACTTGATAAGCCGATGACCAGGGCAACTACATGGGCGTGTCTTCCCTCGACCGGGCGCACGCTGATATTTTCCGCACCCACCGCGTGAGATCATTCGTAGTCAAAGGAGTCGCTTCCCAGTGTTACTGTGGGATCGGTGTATTTCCTTTGTGGCGCCTCGAGAAAGACGGCGTGGTACTTCACACGCCTGTGGGAGTACACAGAATTCCAAAAGAAGCGATTTTCTCCTTAAAAACCCGCAGATCCGCCTCATCTCATCTCCAACACCGGAAACGTTCCTATTATCTTTTCCGACCCTTCTGACACTATTTGAGGACCTCATATTAATTCACCTAATTGCGGCATTTTCATATTTTATCTCTTTTCTCGGTAATCTTTTTATTCTTCGCCAATTATGGTTTCTTCTTTTTCACCTGATCGAATCTTTAAATGCGGTTTTCATGCATGATGGATGAGTAGTGCCACTTAGAAGTGATTTTAAAGTGATTGTTAAGATTTGTTGCGCAATCGCGGCGGAAGTTTTCACAGCCTGGTAATTCCAATACTACGGTACTTACAGTCTGCAGATCAAGCAGATATCGCTTCTCGGTGATGTTGACGGTTTTTCTTCTTTCGCATTACGATATGGCACCTCACAAGAAAGAAGAACAAAGTGAAGCATTTCGCATCAACCTCAATCGAACTGAAGGGAGGGAATTTTCAACCACAGCATCGTGCTCGCTTTCGAGAGGGACTTTCAAGACCGGTCATCTCCACTTCGTTTCTCGACGCATAAAGTGTTTCGAGATACATCGTGGGACAAGTTGATTAATGAGATTGATGAGATGTTGGCAATGGAAACCCGGAGGAGGTCGTTAACAAATTAGTGAGCCGCCTGATTAACGCATCGATGTTAGAGGTTTTAGCATCCTTTGAGTTTCTCGATTGTCATGGGAGGATCGTGACACTTTCGCTGTAGGCGATACGCCGTGGTCTGGACATCCATTCTCCATGAGGCTCGGATCGAAGCTGATTAGACGGGCCTCAGCGATGCCGCTTCTATACAAAATTGTGAGTATGGTCGATCACTGCAAGAGATTCTTCAAGAAATAGTCACCCCTATCATGCATTGTGATTTTGTAGGTGGACGGGGAGTATGAATCGATTATCGGAATTTCTTGCTCAGTTCCCGTTCACATACAACACGCATACCCAAATACCCAAGAGATTCATGGCCACGTGTCGAGTTGCATAACACGTACCGCCTGACCAGTCGATCTCAAGTTTTATACTCCATGGCCTCATAATGTACCACTTCTCACTTAGATGCATTTAGTGACAGTTTTCATGTTACTGTACATTCGACGAGAGTGGGTCTACTATTTGTCGGGCCCTGAGTATCACACGTGACCACTCGCGAATGGGTTTGCGTCACGCTTCTACGTGGAGTCGAGGAGGATAGCTTGCACCGCACTCCCTCTTGCATCTCGCAATGATCAGATGATGGGGTTGGTACAGAGGTTTTGAGCCGTGGGACTTCACATTCTCACCACAGCCTACCGCCGAGATCTTCACTCAGAGCGAAGGAACACTGCTGTGTCGTGAGCATCCTCCATCTCTCAGCAATCGACCGTACTCGCTGAGCTTCTTATGACCGTGACAGAGGTCGGAGACCGATGACAAAGGAGAGATCTGGACCGAGATACCGAGTCTCCGGCTATGCACGAACAGCACATGTATCCATGCGTCTCGATCCGCTACTTCCTTCGGGATCTCCCTGAGACCTCGCGATCTCGGCCTCAAAGCACCAGAGAGGACCCACCTATGCTAAGCTTCCACTTCCACGCTGCACAGCAGCATGCAGACAGAGCTCGAAGCCAGGACCTGGAGCATTTCGACTCTTCTTCTTTACATTTCTCATGGCATTTTACTTTTATCTATTTTCTTATAGATTCTTGCTCACCGTAGCGATTTTCCTCCGAGTTTATGTTATTTTGCATTATCGAGTTGTAATTCATTGCTTCATCTTTTTATACACTCGAGGTTCTTTTGTTTTTCTTGAGCCTCGCGAAACTCGTATGTGTGCATGGTCTTGTCTTCTTGGAAATCAATGAGACTAGTCTACATATGGCACGGCCAAGGTGCTGTTTGCGACTTGGCACTGCCAAGCGGCTTCACAACAGCCTTAACACTACACCCAAGGAATTAGCTTCATCAAACGCAACACTAGGAGTCGTGGGAGCATTGTTTTGACTGCTTCTCCCACATGGCTATGCTTCATTGACATACATTATGAGTGAGTTTGCATGTGCACATTGATGGGACAATGTACAACTTATGTGAGGGCGGAGCTCATATCGCATAACATCTTTTCTATCAGTTCTTAATTGATATATGCTCAAGACAGCTACGGCGTGTTCACTTTAGTTGCAAATGATCAGGATTCTCTGTAAGTCTAGGAGAAGTGTTAACATTGGATTATTTTCATGCGTCTCAGTTCTTGCTTGAATTTTAGGAATTCTTGCACGATTTACATTGCGCAGTACCCACTCACTCTTCCGAACTCTATTGGAAACCCATGTCTCGATGTTAGGGATCTAGTTAGGTTTATATTTTCTTCCTCGCCAGTTCCCGATGAAAAATGAAAAAGAAGGAACAAAATATTTTTATTATTTATTTGTGTTTGTCGGGTGGAGCGCGCCCACCCATGGCATGAAGCTACTCACAAGTCGGATACTAGTTATGCCCCAATGAGAGAAAGAGCTATCTCTTGCTAGGATGAGTGAAAGCTACCACTGTGTAGAAAGAGCCACCACCGAAAGTGTGAAAGCCACTAGCGTCGCTTTGGAAAGTGGCTACCTTAGAGGATGTGACTACTACCATCTTAAAATTTTTATCACTTGTGTAGATAAACAAGTCCTTTGCACTTTCTAGAACTTTTGAGGAGTATAACTTAGGTCGCTTTTGAGCGAAGTTTGTCACTACTTTCACACCTAAATTCGGGTTTGTTATCCTGATTCAAGTTTCTAGCTAGAGCTACTGATTTTTCGTATTTAATGTTTGGAAATTTTTCCTTACTTGTAGAACACATTCTCGTATACCCTCTAAACCAAGGCCCATAATTTCAATATTTCTTCATTAATGCACGTCTCCCAAGATCGGCGTGTGTCTTCCACTCCCCATGGAGTCGCCTTTATCTGCCCTTTGAAAGTCGATTCAGCAACCGCATTTTGGTGGTATTCTTTTCTCCAATCTTTCTCCAACTGTGCAGGTCTTCGCTGTGGCTCGAGGGTATTGGCCAAGGTTTTGGAGAGAGGTTCTACGTCTCGACACATCTAAATTTTACGAAGAAGGTTGGCAGGGGAGCTCATCAGGCTACATCCTCACAACGACTAAGCGAATCCTTGACCATCTAGTAGAGGACTTTCCACAAAGACCATCGGACACGCACTCATCGAGGGGCGTTTCTTTTATGGATTCACTGCTTTACATTCACTCGACTGCATTTCAAGCTCCATGGAGAGCTTTCAAACCCCTAGTGGGTACTTGGATGATTGTGAACCCTAGGATATATTTCGCTCACTGATCTTCTTTATTACGCATTCAATAAATTGATATTTATTATGAGTTCCAACGCTGAATGCTTGATTGTATATGAATATTTCCCTAGAGTGACACCAGGGTCGAGAGTTCTTGTTGGAACCTTTGTGAGTGAGTGACACAAAGACGAAAGGCTAGACAAAAAGCCAGGGTTGGAGAGGGTTGAGAGGGTGAGCTCCAGAGGTACATGTGAGCCGCCTCCTTTCCTCCCATCACGATAGACTCCCACCCGCCTCGAGAAAGCTCGGCGCTGCAGCACGAGTCACGGTCTAAGGGATGAACCCACCGGGGCCTAGTTGCGCCGCAATGGAGCGGGAAGCTGCTGAGAGGATCTAGTATTTATGGCTTAGTTGTGGCTAGACCCTCCACACCAAAGGGTTAAGTCTATATTTAGGAAGAGATTTATCACTTGGAATCCCTAGGAGATCATTAGCAAAGCTCTATGACGAGTGCGAGGTGTTGAGATTGTTCTGCATTTCTCCGGGACATGCATAGAGTTAGGCAGAAGTTGACCTTAGATTTGGGATTATGTATGTATGATTTTCCTTCGACTCACCATTGCATTGATTAGAAGCATAATAGAGGGTTTCTTGCACTTGAAACGATTATCCTAGGTGAAGCATTATCCGAGTACCCCATTCTTTTATCGATTGCCTTTACCCTCCTACTTACTTTTGCTCTTTCACTTGTTGATTTTACTGTTGAGAATTGAATCATCTCACACTTATCACGTATTGGATATTCCACAATAGCTAAGAACGGGCATTATACTTTCTACCCCTACTCCCTCGGGATTCGACCCCCGCCACTCGATTATTATTTCACAAAACCGCACTTATGGATATAAGCAAGGAACTTGTCAGCGCCCAAGAAGCGCTTTTGTTTTACGTCACTAAGCTTGATGTACCTTTTTCTTTATGGAGGCTTGAAAAGAGTATGTTCCTCCCGACTAGAGCATTGCATACTACTTTCCTTTAAAACCAAAAATTTGCTTTGCTCGGGTGGGAGTATTTGTTGGAGAGTCCAACCATCTTACCTTTGGTCTCCAAGGAAACAATTTGGGTTGAAATTGTCCACGCTACATGTGGGTTATTGATGGCTTCAACTCCCACCTGTCTTCTTCCAAAACCCAAAAGTCTCTTTCTTGCAATTTATGAATTGATCAATCCTAAAGAGTGGTGATTGTTCCAATACTTTAGGATTTACTTCTTCTTGTGTATTTTCAGCTTGAAAGGAACATGACACTAGCAACTCTTGAAAAATTTTCTCACTACAAGCACAATCTTCATTCAATCACCGGCCCAAAAATCTCAAAATGGTATTTAGCTTCTCCCCTTTTCATTTTCTCGCACCAATGTACTCAATTTGCTCAACTTCTTTTCATTGTCATTCACTACCACATCATCTCTACACGGAACTTGGAAATTGCTTGCTCAAATGTCTTGTTGCTCCTTGAGAGTATGCTCAAGTATCCCTCCTAATTGATGCTCAAGGTTTTTATAGAGGATTCATGACATCTCAGTGTGGTTTCCATATTTTGGACGCAGACATCGGATGCTTCAAAGTGAAGTTAGCTAATACTTTTTACAACCCAAGTGCATCTCTCCGAGTATCTCACCCTTTTGACTTTCTCTCGAGGGGGCTTCCAATATTGTCCATCACTATTCCACAAGAAGTTTGGGTAGCCCTTTTCAATTGATGATAGTGTTACAACAAGGAATGCTCGTTGTTGTGGAAGCGAAAAATTTATCAACTTTTTCACTCAGAGCTTCAACTCGAGAATACAGAGCAATAAGCTGGATCAATCATCATTTAAACTCCTTTGCAAGAAGAAGTAAGACATGAGAAAACAAATAAGAATGATGGAAGAATAAGAAAGTGTAAAATAGAATGAATGAAATAGTTAAGAAAAACAAAGTGCAAAAGTATCTCTAAATGCCTACTCCCGTAACGGCGCCTAAAAACTTGAAAGTCTCTTGCTATATCCCGCAAGTGCATCGGGGTTTGTCGGCACAATCCCGGTGAGCGGTATCGAATCCACTGTGGAGTAGGGGAAAAAACACTTAATTCGATTCTTAGCAATGAAAGATCAATAGTGATAAGTGACAATGATTCAATTTTCAAAAAGTAAAAACCATAAGAGAGCACGAATAAAGGAGAAGGTAAGGCAATCGATAAAAGATGGGGTATCGATAATGCTCCGCCTAGGATCATTTCAAGTGCAAGAAACCTCTATTATGCTTCCCGATCAATGCACAGAGTGAGTAGGAAACTCTTAAATACATAGTCCCAAACCTAAGGTCAACTATGCCTAACCTATACATGTCCCGGAGGAGAAATCGAACACTCTCAACACCTCGACTCGCACAGAGTTACAATGAGCCCTAGGGATTCCAAGTGATAAATTTCTTCCTAAATATAGACACTCAACCCTTTGGTCCGAGTGAAGGTCCCTAACCACGATTAAGCCCTTCTAGATACTAAGATCACCTCAATGCTTCACTCTGCAACGCGCAATCAAGCCCCAGCCGAGGTTCATCCCTTAAACCATTCAATGATATTATGGCCGCAAAGAACTCAAGGAACAAAGGTAGAATCTATCACATCGGAGGGAAAGGGGGCGCTCCTGTACCTGTTAACTCACCCTCTCAACCATCTCCAACCTAGTTTTGTCTAACGCTTGTGGTGTGTCACTCACTCACAAGGTTACCAACAAGAACTCTCAACCATAGTGTCACTTAGGGAAATGTTCATACAATCACAGTATCTAAGGTTGGAACTCACAATAAAACATCTACTATGGAAAGCATAATAAAGAGATTCAATGAAAACGAATACATCCTAGGGGTTCACAAATACCCAAGTACCCACTTGGGGTTTAGCCTCCATGGAGCTAGTACAATCAAAGAAATAGAATGTAAAAGAGCAATGAATCCATAAAGAAAACCCCTCGATGGTCATGTCGATGGTCTTGTGGGAGAGTCCTCTACTGTCGCAGAAGGATCCTTTGTCCGCCTAGGATACACCGCGACCGGATCTATGCCGACGTAAAAGCTCCTCCCAATAACCTTCTTCCAAACGACGCCATGTTGGAGCCATAGAACCTCTCCAAAAACCCTAGCCAATACCCCTCAAAAATGCTAGCCAATGCCATCTCTCGGTTGGGGAAAAGATGAGAAAAGAATGCTCGAAATCGGGCAAAACTCACTTTTAAATAGGGTCGGAAATCGGGTGACTACATCGGGCTCAGGATGTTTCAGCTACGCTATAGTGGAATTTTCACACGCCTGCGTGGATTCTCCTCGAACTCGCTATTTTTGGCCGGGTCGTGAATAACAAGAATCGCCACAACATTTTTGATAAACGTCTAAAAGTATGTATTTTACATGTATTTATTATGTATTATTCTTTATATTTATTTGTTGAATTGATGCCTTTTTGTTCTAAATTGTAGTATTTTTGCATTTCAGGCCCTTTTCATGCCTTGGTAGCTCGGTGACGCGATCAGATGAATTCGGCATCAAACGGCATTCTCCGAGGGCCTAGATCACTATAGACAAGACAAGAGTGACTCTCACTCGTAGCGCCTACCATAGCAAGTACCACTTTAGCTCATCGGCTTCCTCGTCGAACTGAAATTTCCGAGGGTCGTATACGGGCGTACAATCGATCCATTTACCGGGCTCGGGATCCGGCACTTATAAGGTCTTGAAGGGCATTTCGGGCATCATGTTCTTGATTCTTCTTCTTCTTTGGGGGACAAGGACGGCTAAGGTTTGGAAAACACTTCCACATCACTTGAACCCAAGCTTTAGGAGGGCAAAAAGGGAGGAAATCTAAGCATTTTCTCGTGGGGAGAGCAAGAACGAGGAGGATCTACTTTCAGGGCATCATTGCTTGGAGGTTGAAGGCTAACGTGAAGCCACCCCTTCGAGTGGCGCCTTCGAAGGCTTTTCTCCTGGGGATTCTAAGCGCCATTCGACCTTCATCATTAGAGGGAGTGTTCCTCATGTTTACTTTAGTTGTTTGTATGTATTATTTGGTTTTCTTGTTGAACATGAACAACTAAACCCGTAGGTCACCGATGTAGGTGAACCTATGCTGAACTCGTGATGTTTTGGATTGTTTGAGTAGTTTATGCATGTTTGGCTTGTTGTGATCCTTGCTTTGGTGTTCTTGCTTGTTTTGGTACATTTGATTGAGTGATGTATCAAATTCTGGTAGCACTTTGTAGCATGACCATTGCCTTGATGCCGACTCCACCAAACTAGGAAGGGTTCATTGTATAAATATACTGACCATCGGGTATTTGTACCCTCCAATCCTAGGGTTGAAAACTACTTGTGTTTCCACCCCAACTTGTGAAAACCGACATTCTCCTTGCAACTGTAGGGGAAGTCGATGTGAAGAGATTCCGCTACCAACACTTGCACCGGGTTAGGGGTCAATTGCAGTGACCATCGGATTGACCTAGGTCTCTGGTTTTCTCGGTCCAACTAGCTCACCGTGCTTTATTACTCAATTTCTACTCACTATAGTAGCCCCCTTTGGGAACCGTGATCCGTGTGACTGCTTTTCCAACCTTGGGCATCTTCAGATTTTACTTGTTTTGTACTTTTTAAGATTTCATCTACGCTTTTCGCTTTTGCTTTCTTTCTTCTTTCTCATTCTTGAATCGATGAGCCAAACAACAGGCAAGAAGTGAGTAGGGTAGCTCCTCGGCCCTCTGGGAATATGACCCATCTCGCGCATGCGCGAGTGGTTTATTACTTGATGACCCTGCAATCGGGCGAGTGTACACACTTCGTGTCGATCACATTTGCTACAGTAACCTGCTACAGTCTCTGCCAAAAATACTCCCGAATCCACTTTTCATTGAGGTAACATAAACGGGCACACATTTATGCCATGGATCGCTTTGCTTCTTCAATGACGGATAAGTTGATGGAAATCTTGTTCTATCGTGCATAAGTTGGAGTGCTTGAGTGTGAATGCCCTTTGTGCCCTCCAAATGATTGTAGTAAAACTCAAATACGGAGGTTGGCACACACTCTATCATCTCGTGACCCTACTCTATATCTTCACGCTTTGAACTTTAGCAAGATTTCCTCCAAAAATTGGTACATTGTGGTCTACATTGGCTTCTTTTCCTTCATAATTGGTTTCTCACAACCCAACCAAAGCATAAAAGTAACATAAAAACACACATATATGTGTGTAAAAACCAGTAGAAAAGTAATGCTCAACATAAGGAATAAACGTCAAGATTCATATAGCACAAGCACTTCCATACTTTTCTATACGTTGAACACAAGTACAAAGTAGCTAGCTGACGTAGTATCAGGAGGTACATTAGGGAGTAAGACCCTCGGAAGAAGCCCCGACATCTCATTGAGGAAATGGCTATGAAAAATTCTATCAAGAGGAACACAAGGGATGAGAGAGAAGGTAGCCGGACTTCATGAGGTAGATGCAGCTTATTTAATTACGACTCCAAGTGGAGTCATCGAGCAGATAGACACCCTAACTTCTAATAGAGTGGTGGTAAAGGACTACTCTGGGCATGTGGTGTGGGAGGGACATGCTCTCATCTAATTGCCGATTTTTATTGGTAGTACATCCCTCGGTAGAACAAGTCTGATTTTGTGGGTAATGCAATGAGAAGCCAAGGCAATCCATATAGCAACACCTCACAATCCGGGTTAGAGGAGCCACACGTAATCTCCTCATGGAGTAATCAAGGGCAACAGAAGACGAATGCACCACCTGGTTTCCAACAACAATAATAAGCCCCAAACATGGAGAACCGAGTTTTAAGGGTTAGAAAACCCGGATGCATCGATCTAAAGAAGCGCTCTAACCAAGTTTTATCTCAATTATCGAACACAAGGTTCCAACTGCCAGCTGACACCACACACAACCACGACCGCTTCATTGCACAACTTGAAAATCAAGTGGGCAAATTGTGAAGTCTTTACTCGAGAGTCCTCAAGGAAGCTCTGCTCTAGCAACACTAAAACTAATCTGAGGGAACATGTGAAGGCGATCACTTTTATAATTGGTCTGAGATTAAGGTTAGGCTCAAGTGAGAAGACGAATATTGAGGCACCCGAGGTTGTGGAGGTTGAGGATGGAGCTAAAGAGAAAGCGGTGGCACCCCACCTTACAAGCCAAGAACTCCTTTACTTTCAAGATTAAAGAACATGATGAGCACATAAGATAAGTTCTTGGGTCTATTCAAGCAATTGCACATCAACATTCCTTTTATGGAGGCGTCGTCTCAAATGCCCCCAGATGCAAAGTTTTTGAAGGATCTCTTTGACCAACAAGAGGAAGTTGGAGGAGAGTGCATCGGCAGGATCTAGATGCCTCTTGTCTCGGCGGTGTTGCAAGAATACAGCCGACAAGAAAAAGCACCCCTGAAGCTGTTAGCCCGTGCGTAACATTGGTAATTTGAGTGAAGAGCGCTATCGACTCCTCGGCTAAACAGTATCATGCACATACTCATCTCTTTTCCAAAAGCTAGGCTTGGGAGGCTCAGGCGCAGACACTTTCAAATTGAAGGACCGAAACCGTGAGACATCCAAGAGGCATCATTAAAGATGTACTAGAAAGTCGGAGCAAGGCTACATATTTCCCCAGAGAATTTATAGTCTTAGATGTCGCATTTAGGATGTAGATGTTTCTTTGATACTTGGGAGGTACTCTGGCGACACTTCTAAGGCACTCATCGACATGGACAAAGCGAGTTGACACCGAGAGTTGGCGGCGACAAGCTTACATACCACTTCCTTTCACCGAAGCTGGCAGCGCATTCTCTCTTGACTTTAATGATACTCTATTTTCTGACACCATCGATGAAACTAATTCGATACAAATATGTAGGAAATGATGAACTCGACCGCGACGCGTGTAAAGCGGCACCAAGGAATGGAGGATGAAGAAGCCCCATCGCTTGATCTAGATAAAGAAAGACCATTTACCCGTGGATCACGACACATCCTCAGCGTATATCCTTCCGCAAGTGCAACGCGGTTTGTCGAAGCAATAATCCCGGTGAGCTGGTATCGAATCCACGTGTGAGTAGGGGAGTAAAGACACTTCACTCCCGACTCCTTAGCTATGTGGAAATATCAACAGTGATAAGGTGACAATAATTCCCTAATTCTCAACTATTAGCAGCAAGTAAGAGAGCAAAGCAAGGATAAGGAGGTAAGGCACAGACAAAGATGGGGGTACTCGGATGACTCTCTCTCTAGTGACAATTGTTTCTCAGTAGCAAGAACCTCTCATTGGCAAGCTCCCAATCAAATGCAATGGTGAGTCAGTGCACTGTGCCACACATAGTCCTAAATCTAAGGTCAACTATGGCTAACTCTATTCATGTCCCTGAGGAGAGTATTGGGCAACCTCTCAAACCTCGCGACCGAATAAAAGTTGCAATGAGCTCTAGGGATTCCAAGTGACATCACCGCTTCCCAATTATAGACCCAATCCCTTTGGTCCGTGGAAGGTCCCCAACCACCTAGACAAGCTCCTAGATAACTAAGATCACCCTCAATGTTTTTCCACCTCGCTGCATCACGCGCAACTATAGTCGCGCCGAGGTTCTGAACCCTTTAGACCATTCACCTACTATACGGGCGCAAAGAACCGGAAACGACCTGAGCACGTCACGCCGGAGGAGAAAGGGATGCCTCTACCTTCTGGACTCACCCTCTCAAACCCTCTCAAACCTATCTGTTCAACGCACGTGTGTCACCACCTGCACAAGGTTACCAATAAGAACTCTCAACCCTAGTGCCTCACTCTAGGGGAAACAGTTCATACAATCAAGCTACTTAAGGTTGGAAACCTTCACAAATAAACATATCAATTTATGAAAGCACAATAAAGAGATTCACAACAAATACATCCTAGGGTTCACAAATACCCAGCGCATTCAGGGCTTTAGCTCCATGGAGCTAAGTACAAATCAAAAGAAACAGAATGTAAAAGCTAATGAATCCCATAAAAGAAACCCCTCAATGGTCGTGTCCATGGTCTTGTAGAGAGTCCTCTACCGTCAGCTAGCGATCTTTGTCCGGCCCTAGGATACACCTCGGCGATCGATGCGACTCAAAAGCTCTCCAAATAACCTTCTTCCAAACGTCGTGCAATGTCGGAGAGCCGAGAACCCTCCCAAAACCCTAGATACTACTCAAAACCTAGCCAAGCCCTCTCAAGTTGGGGAAAAGATGGAAAAGAATGCTCGAAATCATGGCTGAAATCCGGGTTTTAAATAGGGCTTGAATCGGGCGACTCACACGGCTCGTGGATGTTTAACATAGCCATGTGGAATTTCCACACAAGGGATACTTCCACTACCGCTGTGGATTCTCTAAAACTGTCATTTTGGCCTAGATGGACAAAGAACTTCTACGATGATTTTGCACGCATCTCGCCACAGTATGCCCAAAAACACCCCAAATCCACTTTTCATCGAGTTAACATAAACACTCACTGCTATCGCGTGGATCGCTGCTTCTTCAATGACGATAAGTTGATGGAAATCTTCGTTCTATGTGCATAAAGTGGCGTTTGAGTGTGACTCGCCTTTTGTGCCACCCAAATGGTTGTGCTCACTCAAATATGAGGAGGTTGGCACACACTCAGCATCCACACACCGACTTACGTCTCTGCTTTGAACCTTAACAAGATTTCCCTCTCAAAATCGATGCATTGGGCAATCCACATTGGCTTCTTTCCTTCATAATTGGCTTCACAACCCCACCGCATAAAGTAACATAAAAACACATCATTATTAGTGTAAAAACCCGAGAAAAGTAATGCTCAACATAGGGAAATAATGCTTCACATTCATATCGCGCTAAAGCACTTATCGGATCATGAAAAGGTGTTTGAAGATGAAGAGAACCAGGAGCCACAAGAAACGCCCCAAGGCTAATGGGGGATATGCAAGAAAAGGAACAAGGGTGATGAGCCCTTGTGTGGTAACAATCTCGACAACTCTCCTCTATCTTTAAAAAGACTATGCTCATCATGCTTTCAAGTTATGGGTAAGAGGGAAACCTTAATCTATGAGCCCTCAGAAGGTTAGGCAAGGTACATCAAGCTATGGACGAAATAACCACTTCTCGAGCAAAACCAAGTTTTTCACTGCTTTTTCTAGGTTTTAGTTTGTGTTTGCATGAATAAGAGATTAAGTATTGGTGTCTTGATTTTTAAAATGCTATCAAGTTGTGATTTTCTCATGGATTATTTGGTGTTACCATGTGCTTAAATGTGTGGCAAGCAGTTCTGAGTCGCTTGAGCATGACGTTTTTCGCGTTTCTCTAGTATGTTTTGCACTATTAGGCAAACTACGAGTGTGTACATATGTTCATCTGAACTGCTCGAGATTTTTCTAAGTCATCCAGAGAAGACACACT
The DNA here is from genome assembly GCF_009730915.1 of Dioscorea cayenensis subsp. rotundata. NCBI lineage: Eukaryota > Viridiplantae > Streptophyta > Magnoliopsida > Dioscoreales > Dioscoreaceae > Dioscorea > Dioscorea cayenensis. The sequence continues at coordinate 4,357,917 of NC_052490.1, forward strand.
ACGTCGTGGAATTTCCTCCAAATGTCCTGACTCATCTAGAAAGACACGCGCGGGTGCCCCCAACTGGACGACCCACAAACACAACGGTGTGGGTAATTTAAAAAGGACTATATGGATCTCTACAGAAGTTTCCTCCATATAGACACATACGCATGGATGCTATAAATAGCCCCCAAAGGAAGATCCTACTTTGTGTGGAATTTCCACATGGGGCGTGTGAAAGAAACTAGAAGGATTTAGCCGGGTGGACAAAGAAGCCCGCAGGGAGTGCTTACTATGGGTCTAGCACACGATCGTGGGAATTCCCACCTGGCCAGGTGTGGATATGTTCAAAGGCAAAGTGATGTTGTTGAGCATATGCTAGGGGCGTGTGCATGCGCCCTTGTGGAATACGTGTGGAGTTACACATGCATGTGTAATTTCCATATACCCTGGATGTACAAAACACTAAAAGGCGGCCGAGTTTTCTTTAAAATCTCTTGTGATTCTTCATCTACTTATACAATCATTCAAAGAACACACTCATCCTCTCCTAACCTTGCACCATCAATTTAGAGGTTTTGCCGAGTTTTCCTGCCCGATTCAATATTCTTAAGTCATCAGTAAAACTTATTTGCCTTTTTTGCCATTCGTATTTTTTGTTGGATTAAAATCTGGTGAATATGCTTTGTTTTCTTTACCTTTCATAAATTGGTTAATATAACTTAGAATAGGATTTGAAGATGAAGTTGGGGTACTCATGAAGAGTTCTAGCATGCGGCCGAGTGGGTTTTCCGCGACGTGGATCCGCAGTGGGTCCCACCGGCCGTGGCGGTTCAGCTACTGTTAATATGTAGAGGTCGTTTTTCTTTTCAAATCTTGCAAACTGGGCCTAGGACTAAGAAAGTGGCCGGCATGGCGTCCTCGAGAGGCTCACAGTTTGCAGCAGCACATAGAGTTCTTGATCTCCGAGGCACCAGGCCTCGATTCGAGCATTTACTTCGATCTCAAGTTTGGTCAGACGCGGCTACTAGATTTTAGTTTGCTCAGGGAGGTACAATTGGCCGATAACATGGCTGATGAGGTTGAGCCCGGTTTCCTCTACGAGTGGGCGGTTAGGGAAGATTATTATCCATTCGTGAGCCTACCATTCATCTTTTGACATTGGAGGTATTATTAGCATCTTTTTGAGGTTTGATTAGTTTCTACAGAGACTGGACAACATCGCAGCCATACTGCTTTAGAGCGATTCGCGACAACATTCACAGGTATGAGCGCGTACGCATGACTGCGCATCACCGGGCTGTGTGGACGAGGACAATATAGAGCTCGGGGTAATCACGTGGCCACGAGCTTTTCTCGACACGCTTACCGCTACTTGCATGCCATTTTGAGCATGTTGTTGAATGGTCGTGGTGATAGCATTAGCATCTGGAGGCGAAATGATAGGAGCTAACTGTCAGATATGTACTCGATAGTTCATAACACACCGATCCATTTGGGACACATTGTAGTGCAGTGCTTCAGGACATCGAGGGAGATGCTGCGGGATCGGGGTGGTCTTCTCGGGCCCGTGATGTTACTGCAGTCATCATAAGGATGGGCTCTACTCGAGGGTGCGATCGCGAGGGGCCGAGAAGATTGATTAGCCAGCAAAACGACCCCTCGACCAGTGACCATGCGCATAATGGGCATGATCAGATGCTATAGAGACAGGGTGTATGTGCTGAACATGCCTCCACCAAAGCTAAGCCCAGTTGAGGATGCATCTGACTATGTCTCCGCCCAAAGACAGAGCTCCCGCCTAGAGTTTTGGAGGCCGAGGCAATGCCCTGCGACATGGGAGCACCACTAGTGCGCATGTTCTTCCCATCTCGAGCCTATGACTGGGCCTTGAGAGGCAGAGTGTGTAGGTGTGCTCCGGATCGAGAGATCGTTTCCAGCGAGGTTCGGCATGACCGCGAGGCCACGCGAGGACAGACAGAGATGATGGCGCCTCTGATATCCACGCAGCATCTGACTTGGGAGAGACGTTGTTCCTACCATCTCATCATCATTGTGAGACCCCAACCCCTTAGGCGTCTCCTACACCACCATCACGCATTCACTCATCACCATTTGATCTTATCTCCACGACAAGAAGCGCAAGTGCAATGGCTCGAGAGCATGACACTAGCGGCTTGAGCGTCCTTAACTGCGATTTTGTTTTGTTTTCATATTTTATTTTGCATTGTTGTTAGACTCTGCACTAATCAGAGCACTTTTCCTTTCCGAGTATGTCTTCTATTTTTGGTGTCTCAAGCTCGTATTTTATTGCTTTTTACTTTATATATACTCTCAGTTGTGTTTATCGAGGTTCACTTAATTCTCCTTGTGTATACGCAAGTGCAGATGGTCTTGCTGCTTGAGTGAGATTAGCCTGGCAGATACAGCCTCACGTGTTTTTACACTTGGCCGTGGTGTGCTTTCACAACCCATTGGAAGCCAACTCCCATGATTTCAGCTCCGGCCAATCAGCACCACTAGGAGCTCAAGGGGAGACTGTTTCTAATTGCCCACACACATATACTATTTTTGATTGTTATACTTTTTATTATTGTGCTTGCAGAGTATACATTGAGGGCAATGTACATATTAAGTGTGGGGAGTCAAGAATGCACATGTCCTTTATGCAGAGTTTCAATTGAAAATACATGGACTGACACGTGGCTAACGGTTCATCTTAGTTGCAATGATTGTATTCTTGAGTTTAGGAGAACTTTTTAACATTGAATGTTTTCTATGCTCTAGTTTTTACTTGGATTTTAGGAATTTTTGCCCGATTTTGACACCTCATGTTGTACTACTTGCTCATTAAACTTTTGGAAACTCAAGTTTGATGTTGAGGACTAGTTAGTGTTGCTTCTTGTGTTATTTTGATGATGGAAAAGAAGAAAATTTCCATACTTGTTTGGTTGTGCATTGGAGGTGGAAAAGCTACCACCTATGGAAGCATGGAGCTACTCTCATAGAGTCGGATACTAGTTGGTGCCCTAATGATAGAAGAGCTATCTCATGGGATGAGTGAAAGCTACCACCTCAAAAGTATGAAAGCCACTCAGGGGCGGGGTCTGAAAGTAGGCTACCTTTAGCGGACGTGTGCTGAAGCTACACCATCTTCCTTGTTTCTGTTTACGTAGTTTTGTGGTGATAAATACAGTCCACTATACTTGGGAGCTTTGATGAGTATACTTGGGGTTACTTGAGTAAGTTTACACACACCTCAAACGATTTCAGGGTTTGTTGTCCATTTCGTTCGAGCTAACGCAGAAATGATTTTTCATATTTGGTGTTGAAATTTTCCTTACTTGTATAATGCTTCCCTCGATAAAGTGACCTGTGCGTAATGTAGATAGCGAAAGCATTCTTAGTCCTTATCGTTGAGCATTATCTCAGGTTTTTACATTAATATGTGTATATGTTACTTTTATGCGGTGTACGGTTGTGAGGCCGAGTATGGAAGTAAAATAGGCCAATGTGGATCATAATGCACCTATTTTGGAGGAAATCTTGCTAAGGTTCAAACGCGAAGACATAGGTTAGGTGTGAGATGCTAAGTGTGTGCCAACCTCCTGATTCGAGTGAGCACATCCATTTGAGGGGCACAAAGAGGCCAGCATCATGAAAGATCTGGGACTTATGCACATAAGAACAAGAGCTCCACCAATATGTATATCAATGAAGCGTTGAGGGGAACTTGGTATCTAGGGCTTAATTGTGGCTAGGACCTTCACCTCAAGCACCAAAGGGTTAGGTCTATAAATTAGGAAGCGATTTATCACTTGGAATCCCTTTGTGAGCTTCCTATTGCAACTTTATTCTAAAAAGGCAGCTGAAGTTATTTAATCTCTCCTCCGGGATGAACAGAGTTAGCATAGTTGATCTTGCATTTGGGACTATGTATGTAAGGATTTCCACGAATCACCATTGCATTGATTAGGAAGCTATTAAATAGAGTTTCGCATCAGTTTACTATCCAGGCGTAAGCATCATCCTAGGCAATTCTATCTTTTATTTCCATTGCCTTACCTCCTCCTTACTTTGCTCTCTTACTTGTAAATTCCCTGCGCCCGTGTGGATTCTAAATTCTAGTCCCTATTTAAAAGTGTGACTTGTCTGGGTTGGGGATCCTTCTTTCCTATAAATCTTTCATCTTTGGGCTGACTATATTTTGGAGGCTTTGGCTAGTCTTTGGAGAGATTCACTACCACGTATATTTTGATTGCTACTCACTTTTATTTGTGCTTATATGTGTACATTGAGGCAATACACATTTTAAGTGTGGAAGTCACATTGCACACATGTCGCTACTTGGGTTTGAGTTGAAAACATGTCTTGGCCGTGCCAATGGCGGTTCACATAGTTATGACCGATTGTATTCTTGAGTTGGAGAACTTTTAATATTGAATGTTTTCATGCTCTAGTTTTTACTTGGATTTTTAGAATTTTTGCCCGATTGACACTTTGTTGCACTTTCGCCATTAAAACTCTTTTTAGAAACCCAAATTTGATGTTTAAGGACTAGTTAGTGTTACTTCTTGTGTTATTTTTGATGATGGAAAAGAAGAATAATTTCTTTACTTGTTTGGTTGCTGCATTAGAGGTGAAAAGAGCTACCACCTATGAGTATGAAGCTACTCTCATAAGCTCGGATACTAGTTTATTCTCAATGAGAGAAAGAGCTATCTCATGGGATGAGTGAAAATGCTACACACAGTAGAAAGAGATACCACCTCAAAAGTCTCGACGCGCACTTGCTAGCGTTTGCTGGAAAGAGCTACCAGAGAGGATGTGTGAAGCTACTACCATCCTTTTGTTTTGTTTTGTTGTGTAGATAAATAAGTCCCTTGGACTTAGAACCTTAAGGAGTATACTTTGGGTTGACTTGGTGAAGTACGATACTTCACACAATTTCGAGGTTTATTGTCCTTTTCGATTCAAGCTTTTAGCTAGAGCATTGATTTCTCGTATTTGGTGTTGAAATTTTCCTTACTTGTAGAATGTTTCCGTTGCATGCTTTTAGTGAACCTAGCGAAGCACTTTTCAATATTTCCTTCTTCAATGCTTCAATGTTGTATTTTTGCTTGAGGACAAGCACTGAAAGCTTTGAGTGTGGAGAGTTTGATAAGTTCTTGTGTACTAAGAATATGAAGTGTTCTTGTCTTACAATGAGCATTAACTTTATCGAGTTTATCGCTAATGCATGTGTTTTTGTGTTCTTTTGTGCATATAGGGTTGTGAAGCCAAATACAGAAGAAAGGAGACAAAGTAGATTGCAAATGCATTATCTTGATCGAATCTTGAAGTGAACACACGAGAAGACACAAGTTGTGCTCGAAAGGCGTATGAGTGTGTGACAACCCCCTATTATGCTCAATGGAATATGTAAATTAGAGGGGAATAAAAAGGCGTATCGCATTCATGTGATTACGACTTATGCAAAAGTTAGCAAGATTCCTGCTCAAATGTGTTGTTACTTGAAAGAAGCGTACGATCTGGCATAGAGCGATGTGCCTCGTTTATGTTGCCTACTATTAAAAGTGTGGATTCATGAGTGTTTTTGGCGAGTACGGCCTACGAAAAAATCAAAAAGTCGCAAAATCCACACGGCATGTGAAAATTCGACATGCCTTAGTAGATTCCCTAATTACTGACCCTTTATAAAGCCACTATTTGTCACGACGCGAGCAATTCAAAGATCTGCTGACCTTTATAGCGGTTTTATTGTTGTAGTACTATAGCAACTTAATGATTTTTGGCCCGTTTTTGAGCAACCTCACGGGCGGTATTATGACTCGTGAGGCCACACTAAGCAAACCCAAAGCCAGCCTTTTAAGCATTTTTAGGGCATTCTTTTGGGGAGAAGAGCCAGTTCTTAGAGCTAATTTTCTTAGATTTTATCAGTTATACATGTGTATTTGTGTTCTTTTGTGCATGTAGGGTCGTGGAGATGAAAATGAAAGAAAGAAGCCAAAGTAGATCGTGGAGGCACTTTGTTGATGAAATCTTGGAGTCAACAAATGTGAACACACAAGTTGTGCTCAAAGACATGTGATTGTGTGCTAACCACTATTGTATTCAAGCAAATACACGGTTTTAGAGGTGCGCTAGAAGGCAATCACATTCATGTGATTCGACTTGTGCAATGCTAGCAACAATTTTGTAAAATGTGATGTTTGTTGAAGAAGCAACACGATCTACAACATAGACGTGTGCCCGTTTATGTTACCTCGATGAAAAGTGTGAAGTCAGGAGTATTTTGGCAGAATACTATAGCAGTGTCTTGTAACAAAAGTCCTTTGTAGCATATCATCGTAGTAATTCTTTGTTCACGAGTGCATAAAAAATCAGATTTCCAGAAAATAACACGGCCCTGTCAAAATTCCACATGCCCATGTGGATTACGGATTCAGACCTATTTAAAAAGCTGTGACATGTACCAATTTGGGGGATCCTACTTTCCATCTTGTTCTCATCTTTGAAGATGCTCGTGGCTCTTGTTTAGCGGAGCTTTAGCTAGAGCTTTTTGGGAAGGTTTGACGGTTTTCAACACAGCGTTCCTTTAGAAGAGAGTTATTGGGGAGCTTTCATACTGCACCCGATGCAGCGAGGTTTGCCTAAGCTTAACAAGGGGACCCTTGATGAAGGCAGCGGTCATTCCACACGACCATCAACATGAATACCAAAGGGGGTTTTTATTCATGGAATGCATATCTTTACTTTTTGATTTCATTATTGATTTGTATTGTTCTCCATGGAGGCAAAACCACTAGTGGGTGCTTGGTCTTGTAAACCCTAGGATGCTATTATTTATTTAACCTTTCTATTATGATTCTTTAATTGATGTCTTTATTTGAGTTCCAATCTTAAATGCTTGTTGAATGGATTTTCCTCTAGAATGACACTAGGGTTGAGAGTCCGCCTTGGTAATCCTTGTGAGTGGTGACACACCATGAGGGGTTAGACAATGCTAGATAGGGAGAAGGTTGGGGAGGGTGAGTTGAGAGGTAGCGGAACATCCCCTTTCTCCTCCGAGTGTGATTTATCCTACCTCCGTGTTCCTAGAGTTTTTTTGCGGTCACAATAGAGTGAAGTGCTAAGAGAAAAAACTCCGGCTTGGGCTTGAGTTGCGTAAGCAATAGAGTGAAAGCGTTGAAGTAATCCTATCATCGGGGCTTAGTTGTGATTAGTGGTCTTTCTCCTCGGACCAAAGGGTTAGATCTATATTAGGAACAAGGGTTTATCACTTGGAATCCCTAGAGTTTCTTGGAACATTACACAATGTGAGGTGTTGGGACTTAGCAATTTCTCCGCCGGGGCATAGTATAGAGTTAGTCATGGTTGACATTAGGTTTAGGACCGTGTATTTTATGATTTCAATGACTCATTAAGCATTAGTTGGGAGACATAATAGTTGGTTTTGCACTTGAAGCAATAGTTTTTGAGGGAGCAATATCCGAGTGCCCCACTTTTTATCGATTGACTTTCCCTCATTTTATTGCATCTGTCTTTTCTTATTTCTCTATTTCTTTTGCATATTGATATTGTTCACACCACTATTAACTCATTTTTCATTCTATTAAATAGAAATCTACTGTGTTTTTTTGATCACTATTCCCTTTGGATTCGACTACCAACTCACCAGGTTATTATTATGTCGACAAATCTGTGCACTTGTGATACAACACATAAAGGGTGTTGTCATTATGCTTTTCATTGAGCTTGCATGCTTACATTGAGGCAATGTACGTCTTAAGTGTTTGGGGGGGGAGTTCACATTACACATGTTCTTTACACAAGTTTTGACTAAAATTACATGCTCACGTAGCCAATGGTAGCATTTACTTTAGTTACAGCAGTTGCATTCTTAAGTTCTGAGAATTCCACATGCCCGTGTGGATGCTTGATTCAGACCTATTTAAAAGTCGTGATTTTAGCCGATTTGGAGATCCTTTTTTCCATTTCTCATCTTTTAACCATCTTTGTAGGTGCCCACGGCTAGGGTTTAGAGAGGCTTTGGCAAGGTTTTTTGGAGCGGTTCGACGACCTTCAACACCACTTTCCTTAGAAATAGAGTTATTGGGAGATCTTTCCTCGGCATCAATCCGACGAGGTGTGCCCCAGGCTTGACGAGGGAACCTTTGATGAAGATTTAGCTACTCCACAAGACCATCAACATGAATACCAAGGGTGTTTTACTTATGGATTGCATGTTTTTACTTTCGATTTCATTATTGATTGTATCTTGCTCCATGGAGAGCTAAACCCCTAGTGGGTGCTTGGACTTATAAACCCTAGGATGATATTGTTTCTTTAACCTTTCTATTGTGTTTCTTTAATTGATGTCTTTAATTGAGTTCCAATTTTGAATGCTTGTTGAATGGATTTTCCTTTAGAGTGACACTAGAGTTAAGAGTCTACCTTGGTAATCCTTGTGAGTGAGTGACATACCATGAGGGTTAGACAAAGGTAGATTGGAAAGGGTCGAGATGGTGAGTCAACGTCCCTTTTCCCTTCCGGTGTGATTTATCCTAACTCCGTATTCCAAGAATTCTTTGCGGTCATGATAGAGTGTAGTGCTAAGAAAGAAACTCCGCTGAGGACTTAGTTGCCCAAACAGCAGTGAAGCTGTTGAGTGTAATCCTTAGTGATGGGGCTTAATTATGACTAGTAGTCTTCCGGATATACTAAAGTGTTAGATATATATTAGGGAATAGGGTTTATTACTTGGAGTCCCTAGAGCTTTATGCAACTTTGCCGAGTGTGAGTGTCGAGGCTGAGTGATTTCTCCATCGAGGCATAGTATAGGATTAATTACTGGTTGAACTTAGGTTTGGGAGTGTGAGTTTTAGGATTTCCATGAATCATTAAGCATCAGTCAAGAGATATAATAATTGGTCTCACACTTGAAGCAATAGTCCTAGGGTAAGCAACGTTTGGGTGCACCACTTTCTATCAATTGTCTTTCCTCTCATTTGATCTAGTCTCCCTTCATTTCATTCTTTATTTGTATTTGCATTGATATTGTTCACATCACCTTTGAATCATCATCATTTTAGTTACATAGCTATCTTCATGTTTCAAATCACTATTCCCTATGGATTCGACGACCTACTCACGAGGGTATTATTACTTCGATAAACCCGTGCACTTGTGATATACATGCAAAGGGTTGTATCAATGCTTGTTGAATGGATTTTCCCTTAAAGTGATACTAGGGTTTAGAGTCTATATTGGTAATCTTTGTGAGTGAGTGACACCCCATAAGGGTTAGACAAAGCAAGATTTGAGAAGGTCGAGAGAGTGAGTTAAGAGGTAGCTGAACATCCCCTTTCCCCTCTGGTGTGATTTATCCTACCTTCATGTTCTAAGAGTTCTTTGCTGTCACAATAGAGTGAAGTGCTAAGAGATGAACTCCACTAGGTCTTAGTTATGAGAGCAAAAGACTGAAGCGTTGAATTAATCCTTCGTATCTGGGGCTTAATTGTGACTAGGGGTCATTCGCCATGACCAAAGGGTTAGATATATATTGGGGAATAAGGTTTATCACATGGGGTCACTAGAGCTTTAAGCAACTTTGCGCAGTATGAGTTATCGAGACTGAGCGATTTATCCATTGGGGCATAGTGTAGGGTTAGTCATGGTTGACATTATTTTTTGGACTGTGTATTTTAGGATTTGCATGACTCATTAGGCATCAATTAGGAGAGATAATAGTTGGTTTTATACATGAAGTAATAGTCCTAGGGTGAGCAATGACCGGGTGTGACACTTGCTGTTGATTGCCTCTCCTATCATTTACTTGCGCTTCCTTTTGCTTTACTTGTTTCTATTTGCATTGATTTTGTTCACACCACTATCGATTCATCTTCATTTTTGTTAAATAGCAAATTTTATGTTTCTAATAAGTATTCCCTGTTGATACGACTACCCACTCACCAGTGTATTATTACTTCGACAAACCTGTGCATTTTTGGTACACACGGAAAGGGTGGGTCACAATACAAATAAAAATATAAAAGAAGAAAGAGACATAATAGAAAGAAGGAGAGGCAATCAATAGAAATGGGGCACCCGGACATTGCTCACACTAGGACTACTATTTCAAGCACAAGACTTCTTATTATGCCTCCTAATTGATGTCTAATGAGTCATGGAAATCCTAAGAAACACGGTCCCAAACCTAAGGTCAAGCTGAGATGGAAGTTAAAGGGTCAAATAACATGGCAGAATAGAATAAGCTGTAGAGGACTGATAAGTGCTCGTGTGTTAAGAATACGGAGTGTTTTTTCCTTATGATTTGCATTACTTTTATCAGATTTTAGCGCTAATACATTTGTATTTGTGTTCTTTTGTGCATGTAGGGTTATGAAGCTAGTCTTTATAAAAAAAGTCAAAAGTGGATCATTTACGTATTATGTGGTGGAATCTCGGAAGGAACAAACAGGAAGACAAGAGTGGAACTCCAAGATATGTGAATGTGTGGCAACCTTCATGAATTCAAGTCACTACAATGAGTTTGAAGGGCACAAAGGCAGTCACATTTGCGTATCTTGACTTGTGCATTGATAATAAGATCTCCGCCAATGAAGTTTTTTATTGAAGAAGACGTGTGATCTACGGCATAAATGTGTGTCCGTTTATGTTACCTCAATGAAGAGTGTGGAATTGGGAGTGTTTTGGCCGAGTATTAAAGCAGTTACTGTTCACAGCTGTCCGAAAATGAGAATTCCAGAGAATCAACATTGGCGTGAGGAAATTTCCCTCGCCTGTGTGGAAATTCCACAGGCCCATGGGAAGAATCCACAGGGGTGTGTGGATGCCTGATTCCAGCCCTACTTAAGCCACGATTGAGCCCGATTTTAGGGATCTTTTTCACCTCTTTCCTTTTAATTTTCTCTATCATTTGGGATGCCGTCGACTAGGGTTCAAAAGGCTTTTAGCACGTCTTAGGAGTGGTTAGAAGGATTCGACACCACGATTTGCTTGAAAGAAGAATATTGTGGGAGCTTTCGTTGGCATAGATCTGGCGAGGTGTGGCGTAGGCCAGGCAAGGGAACCTTTGGAGAAGACTTGACTACTCAACAAGACCATCGACATGAATGCCGAGGGGTTTTTTCTATGGATTACTTGTTTTTACATTTGAAGTTGATAAGTGCTTGTGCGATATGAATGCGAAGCATTCTTTCCCTAAGTTAAGTATTACCTTTCTTGGGTTTTTACACTAATATGTGTGTTTTTATGTTACTTTTATGCAGGTAGGGTTGTGAGGCCGATTTTGCTAAAGTTCAAACGCGAAGACATAGTTCAAACGCAAAGCGATCCATGACGTGAATGTGTTCCCGTTTACGTTACCTCGATGAAAGTATGGATTCAGTATGTATTTTCAGGCCGGGTACTGTAGCAGAGCACTGCAGAAACACTGCAGCAAAGTACTATAGAAGCAATATTCACAGCCAGCTGAGAAAACTGTAGAACAGAGAATCCACACGGACGTGTGAAAATTCGACACGCCCGTGTGAAAAATCCACAGGGCGTCCACAGGGGCATGTGGATCCCCGATTCCAGCCATACTTAAAAGGCGATTTAGCCCGATTTCGACATTATTTTTCTCGATCTTTTTCCCCAACTTGAGAGGGCTTGGCTAGGGGTTTTTGAGAGGTATTGGCTAGGGTTTTGGAAAGGTTTTTACGGCTCGACATCATGCGTCATTTGGAAGAAGGTTATTGGGAGAGCTTTCATCGGCACCGATCCGGCGAGGTGTATCTTAGGCCTGACAAAGGACCCTTTGCGATGAGTAGAGGACTCTCTACAAGACCATCGATACAACTATCAAGGGGTTTTCTATAGATTCAGTGCTTTTACATTATATTTCTTTGATTGTAATTAGCTCCATGGAGAGCTAAACCCCTAGTGGGTACTTGGGTATTTGTGAACACTAGTGTGTATTCGTTTCATTGAATCTCTTTATTATGCTTTCAATTAAATGATGTTTATTGTGAGTTCCAACCTTGAATGCTTGATTGCTTGAATACTCCCCTAGAGTGACACTAGTGTTGAGAGTTCACTCTCTTATTGGTAACCTTGTTAGTGAGTGACACACCACGAGTGTTAGACAAAGCTAGGTTGGAGAGGTTTGAGAGGGTGAGTCAACAGGTACAGGAACATCCACTTTCCCCTCTGATGTGTTAGATTCTACCTCCGTTCCTCGAGTTCTTTGAGACCATAATAGAGTGAATGGTCTAAGGGATGCCTTCTGCTGGGGCTTAGTTGCAGTGCAATGGAGTGAAGCGTAGAAGTGATCTTAGTATCTAGGTCTTAATTGTGGTTAGAGACCTTCCACCTGGACCAAAGGGTTAGGTCTATAATTAGGAAGAGATTTATTACTAGGAATCCCTATAGCTCATTGCAATTCTATGCGACTGCAAGGTTGAGAGGTTATCCAATTTCTTCTCTGGGACATGTATAGAGTTAGGCATAGTTGATGATAAGTGCTTGTGTGATATGAATGCGAAGCATTCTTTCCTTATGTTGAGCATTACTTCTCTCGGGTTTTTACACTAATATGTGTGTTTTTATGTTACTTTCGTGCAGGTAGGGTTGTGAGGGCGAGTATGAAGGAAAAAAGCCAATGTGGATCACAATGCACCGATTTTGGAGAAAATCTTGCTAAAGTTCAAATGCTAAGACATAGGTCGGGTGTGAGATGCTAGAGTGTGTGCCAACCTCCTCGTATTCGTGTTGGCACATTGATTTGGAGAGGCACAAGGGCAGTCACAGTCGAGCATTCCGACTTTTGCACATAGAACAAGATCTCCATCAACTTATCCATCATTGAAAAAGCAAGTGATCCATGACGTGAACGTGTGCCTGTTTGCGTTACCCCGATGAAAGTATGGATTCTGGAAGCTATTCAAGCTGGATACGGTAGCTAAGTACTGTAGTAGCACTGTTCACAGCCGGTCAAGAAAACAGGAATTCAGAGAATCCACACGGGCGTGTGGAAATTATACACGCCCATGTGAAAATTATCCAGCCCTATTTAAAGTTGTTTCAGGAACGATTTAAGGATTCTTTTCTCCATCTTTTCCCCAACTTGAGAGAGGGGTCAGCTAGGGTTTTGAGGGGTATTGGCTAAGGTTTTGGAGAGGTTCTACGGCTCTGACACTGCGTGTCGTTTGGATGAAGGTTATTGGGAAAGCTTTCATCGGCACCGATCCGGCGAGGTATATCCTAGGCCGGACAAAGGATCCTTTGTGACGAGTAGAGGACTCTCCATAAGACCATCGACAAGACCATCGAGGGGGTTTCTTTATGGATTCATTGCTTTTACACTCTATTCCTTTGATTGTACTTAGCTCCATGGAGAGCTAAACCCCTAGTGGGTACTTGGGTATTTGTGAACCCTAGGATGTATTCATGTCATTGAATCTCTTTATTATGCTTTCAATTAATTGATGTTTATTGTGAGTTCCAACCTTGAATGCTTGATTGTATGAACATTTCCCCTAGAGTGAGACTACGGTTGAGAGTTCTTGTTGGTAACATTGTGAGTAAGTTACACACCACGAGGGTTAGACAAAGCTAGATTGGAGAGGGTTGAGAGGGTAATTCGACAGGTACAGGAGCGTCCCCTTTCCTCTCTGATGTGATAGATTCTACCGCTGTTCCTCGAGTTCTTTGCGTCCATAATAGAGTGAATGGTCTAAAGGATAAACCTCCGCTGGGTCTTAGTTGCGCGTGCCACGGAGTGAATTATTGAGGTGATCTTAGTATCTAGGTCTTAATCGTGGTTAATGACCTTCCACTTGGAACAAAGGGTTAGGTCTATAATTAGGAAGAGATTTATCACATGGAATTCCTAGAGCTCATTGCAACTCTATTCAAGTGCGAGATTAAGAGGTTATCTAATCTCTCCTCCGGGACATGAATAGAGTTAGGCATAGTTGACCTTAAATTTGTGACTATGTATGTAAGTATTTCCACGACTCACCATTGCATTGATTAGGAAGCATAATAGAGGGTTCTTGCACTTGAAACGATTGTCCTAGGTGGAGCATTATCCGAGTACCCCATCTTTATTGATTGCATTACCTTCTCTCCTTTATTCGTGCTCTCTTACTTATTGTTTTTACTTTTGAGAATTGAATCATTGCATTACCTTCTCTCCTTTATTCGTGCTCTCTTACTTATAAGTGTTTTTATCCCCTACTTCCTGTAGATTTGATACCCGCTCATCTGGGATCATTACTTCGACAAACCCGTGCACTTGCGAGATATACGCAAGGGGACCTTAACAAGTTTTTGGCACCGTTGCCGGGGAGTTGGCGTTTAGAGATACTTTGCATTTTGTTTTCTTTGCTATTTCACCATACATTCTATTCCATATCTTCTTATTCTATCATCGTTCTGATTTCTTTTTCTTTCTTTTTGGGTATAGCTCCAGGTTATGACCCGAGGAAATCCCTCAATATTGATTGAAGGAGATCCTGAGCTTGAACATATACTTACAAGAAAAGAGAAAGAACCTGTGCAAGAAAAGCCTTGTTCAGCTGATTTGGAAGTGGAAGAATCTGAAAACATGGCAAAACATAATGAGCAACAGCGAACATTATCCAATTATGCCAGACCTTCAGTGTTGGGGACACAGTCGAGTATTATGCGTCCCTCGATTACAGCTCAGAACTTTGAGCTGAAGCCGGCATTCATCCACATGTTGCAGCAATCCACATAATTGAATGGTTTAGCCGATGAGGATCCAAACAGTCATATAGAGGGCTTTCTCGAGGTGTTTGATATGCTGTATATAAATGGGGTGATGGATGATGCCATCAAATTGAGAGCCTTCCTATTTTCCCTAAAGGGTAGTGTGAAGCAGTGGCTACACTCATTACCCAGAGAGTCAATTACTACTTGGGAGGAGATGGTGGAAGATTTTCTGGTCCGTTATTTCCCTCCCAGAAAATCAGCAAAGCTTAGCAATGAGATCTCATCCTTTGTTCAGTTGGAATTGGAGTCTCTATTCGAGACATGGGAAAGGTTCAAGGAGCTCCTGAGAAAGTGCCCGCAACACGGATTCCCGAAGTGGATTATTGTTCAGACCTTTTATAATGGTTTGAACCCGAGTATAAGGCAACTCTTGGATGCGGCAGCGGGAGGTACCTTAGGTAGCAAGACCCTCGATGAGGCCCGTTAATTAATTGAGGAAATGGGGTTAAATAGCTACCAATGGAATGCTAGGGAGAAGAAAAAAGTGGCCGGTCTCCATGAAATAGATGCGGTAACTTCATTGGTGGCTCAAGTGAAAAATTTGAGTAAGAAGTTAGATCTTCTAACTTCAAATAGAGTGGCGGCCGTGACTAATTGCACCGGGTGTGGTGGAGGACATGCTCCCTACGACTGCCCGATTTCTATTGGTGATGTTTCTTCGGTGGAGAACGTTGATTTTGTAGGTAATGGCATTAGACCTAAAGGGAACCCGTATAACAATACCTACAATTCGGGTTGGAAGAATCATCCCAATTTCTCATGGAGTAATCAGGGTCCACAAAAGGCCATGGGGCCACCGGGTTTCTGACACGCGCTCGAATATGCGTGTGTAAACCGCAAGTGCACGGGTGTCGAATTAATAATTACCCCGGTGAGTGGGTAGTCGAATCCAAAGGGAACAGGGCTACTAGTACTAACTTCTTCTCTGCTTTCTAACCTAATGATAAAAGGAAAGGTGTGGTGATCTAATGTGAGAAGAAGTGAATATCGGAGATGAATATGCAAGGGTTAAATGGATGAAGATCTCAATCAGTAAAAGTGGGGTATTCGGGCAATGCTCCCCCTAGGATTCAGGTATTAGATACCAAATAAGCAAAGTGTTTCTATGATGAGTAAGTTAAGTCGTGGAAATCTAAATATAATCGGATCCAGCCTCCCGATCACCCATACTAGTTCCCTACGAGGTCCCAGTGGAGAAATCGCTCAATCTCAACACCTCACACCACATATGACTGCAAAGCACTCTAGGGATTCCAAGAGTTGTATCCGATTCCTAAAGATTGATCCAACCCTAATTCTCGGCGAAGGATGCTAACCCCCTACAAGGTCCCGGCGGAGAAATCTCTCAATCTCACGCCTCACACCAAATATGGTTGCATAGAGCTTAAGGAACGGAGATAGAATACACTCAATCGGAAGGGAGAGGGGACACTCCACTACCTCATGACTCACCCTCTCAACTCTCTTTAACCTTGAAGTTCTAACTCTAATGGAGACCTCTCTCACATCAAAGTAACAAATCATGCAAATCCAATCAACCACAAGGATTAATTAAACAAGCAAGCAATGAGAATACAAGATTAAAACTTAATCAAACTCGGATTAAATAGAAACAATAAGCAAATCCACAAAAAGATGAGAATCCTAGGGTTCACAAGCCCAAATACCCTCTAGGTTTTAGCTCTCCATGGAGCAACATACAAAACACACCATCAATGAATGAAAGTACATTAAAACCATAGAAATAAACCCCCTTATATATGAACTGATGGCCTTGATGAAGAGCTTCGACGTATTGAAAGACCCACTCCGAAGCTAGGTTCACCGGTGGCTTCCTTGATGCTATGACGGAGGAGGAATCGATCAAAGTTGGTGACGAAGCGCCTCCAAAGCCGCAAAGACCTCCTCTCCAAACCCTAGCCGTCTCACCCCTCAAGAGCCGCACAAATGATGATAAAGAATAGGGCAAAACGGCTATTTATAGGCCTTAGATCGCGTCTGTCACGTGCCCTCACGCGCCCGTGTGGATTTTCCACGCGGCCGCGTGGGCTGCAGAAATTTCCACGTGGGCGCGTGAACAGTAATTACTATAGTACTTTTCACAAAATGCGATCCGAACACTCTTCTCTTAAGGCCACATGTCCGGGCACACGTCCATGTGGTAGGCTATAAAACTTTTCTTCATCGACGTATCTTTGAGAGGTCTTGCAATCTTCACAAAGAGAAGTAATATGAAGATGTGGCTGCCTTTGTGCCCTTCCAAATAGTGAATTGACTTGAATCTTCTTGGAAGTTGGCACACATCTCCACGTTTATGAACTACTCTCGTGTCTTGATCCTTGAATTGAACAAGAACTCCCAACATTGTGTCTTTATAGCCTATCTTTGCTTCCTTTTTACTCTTCAAGGCATTCATAACCTATATGCATAAAAGAACACCAAATACACAATATGAGACATAAACCACAGTAAAAATGATGCTCAATGCATGTAAAACATATATAAAAATATGTCTACTCAAGCACTTATCAGTTTCCAACAACAACAACAAGCCCCTCAGGTGAAAAACAGAGTCTCAGGTTTGGAAACCCGAATGAGTGACTTAGAGAAGCACTTGACAAGATTTGTGCAATCTGTAAATACAAGGTTTGAATCAGTTGAGGCTACACTTCGCAACCATACCACCTCTTTGAATAACCTTGAAGATCAGGTGGGGCAAATTGTGAAGTCTCTCTCTTAAAGGCCACATGGAAGCTTGCTGAGCAATACAGAGACCAACCCTAGAAAGCACGTGAAAGCGCTCACTTTGAGAAGTGGTCGTGAGGTTGAAGGTAGGCTTCTGAGTGAGAAGCTAAAAGAACACGCACCCGAGGTTATAGAGATTGAAGAGGGGACAAGCAAAGAGAAAGAGATGGGAACCCCTACCTTTCAAGCCAAGAATCACTTATCCCTCTAGATTGAAAAATGACCAAGGGGATGAACAGTACAATAAGTTCCTGAGTTTGTTCAAGCAAACTCCAAATCAATATTCCTTTTCTTGAGGCATTAGCCCAAATGTCTAAGTATGCGAAGTTCTTGAAAGACTTGTTGACTAACAAGAGAAAGTTGGAGGAAAGTGCTTCAGTGATTTTAGATGCTTCATGCTCGGCGGTATTGCAAAAGAACATGCCGAACAAGAAGAAAGACCCGGGAAGCTTCATCATTCCGTGTAATATTGGCAATCTAGGTGAAGAAATGGCATTGGCGGACTCAGGGGCGAGTATCAACATCATGCCATTCACCTTCTTTCAAAAGCTAGGCTTGGGTGAGCCTAGGGCTACTCGGATGGCTTTGCAACTAGTGGACCGAACAGTGCGACATCCGAGAGGCATCATTGAAGACATGCTTGTTTAGGTGGACAAGTATATTTTTCCGGTTGACTTTGTAGTGCTAGACGTCGATGAGGATACGGATGTACCTTTGATACTTGGGAGACCGTTCTTGCGGACTTCCAAAAGCATTGATTGACATGGACGGTAGAGAGCTCACATTGAGAGATGGAGACGACAAGCTCACATACAGCCTTGCTGAAGCCATGCGGCATTCTCTTGATTTTGATTATACTTTATAATTTCTAGACACTACTGATGAGATTATTGATGAATACATGCAGGAAATGTTCAATCTGAATCCGTATGAAAGTTTGTTTGACCAAGAGGAGGGCAATAAAGAAGTAATAATGCTTGGATCAACAGAAGAAGTACCATCTACCCCGGGGATCTTGAAGAAGGTACTCGGGAAAATGAAGAGGGCTAGGAGACACCACTGGAAACACTCCAAAGCTGTTGGAGACATCCGTGAATGGAAGAAGTTGGATGAACCATTGCTAGGTGGTCCCAAGCACGATAATACACCCTCTACCCTCAAGAGACTCTGCACATCATGCTGTCAAGCCATGGGTAAGAGGGCAACCTTCATTCATAAACCCCCGTGAGGTAAGACAAGGTACATCAAGCTTAGTGACGTTAAACAAGCGCTTCTTGGGAGGCAATCCGAGTGTTTACTGTTTTTCTTAGTTGAATAATGTAGTGTTTTGCATGAATAATTTGTTTAGTGTTGGTGTCTTGATTTTTAGATGCTTGTGTTGCGATTTTGTTCTGTTTTTTTTAAAAGTCATCGTGTGTTTTCATGTGGAATTAGCGAAGTTTGGTCATTTGAGCTCTATTTCATGTTTTTTTCATAGGTAAAAATTTGCATAATAGGACAGAGCTCGAATGTGTAAACATGTTCGAGAGATTTTTACTGAGCTCGCAGATTTTTTTCTAAGGCATCCAGAGAAAACACACAGGCGTGTGGAATTTCCACACGCCCGTGGATTTGCACTGCGACCTCATTCAGAGAAGGCACAGGGGTGTGCGGCTGCCCCTGTGAATGACCATGCGATAGTCATACGCCCGTGGGTAATTTCCGCACGGGCGTGTGAATTCCTGCAAAGTTGGGTTGATTATCCCGAGAGCACATAGGTGCGTGGACTCACCCCTGTAGGTGACCTTGTGAACCACACACAGGCGTGGGTAATTTCCAGACGCCTATGCGAAACTCTGCAGAGGAGTTCTCTCCATCCCGAGAAGACACAGGGGCATATGGCTGCCCCTGTGAGTTGGGCATGTGAATGTCCACACCCGTGCAGAATTTTCGCACGGCCGTGTAGAACACTTGGTATTTTTTCTGGGATGGCCAGGGAAGCCACAGGGGCATGTGGCTATCCCTGTGGGTTAGGCGCCCGTGCTAGAGCAGTCAGAGTCGAAGAAGTGTTTTCCCGAGAGCGCACAGTGGTGTGTGTACGCCCCTATGGCTCTCTTGTAATGAGGCGCACGGGCGTGGGCAATTTCCACACGCCCGTGTGGATGCATAGAACGCCAAGGGGCGCGAGTTCTTTTTAAAGAAGAATAGTTTCTCTCCCTCTTCACGTCCTCTATTCGTCTAAAAAACATTCTCACATCATTCCCTGACTTCCTTGTGTCAATTTGGTGGAGTTATTGCTAAGTTTTCTGGCAGTTTTCTATTTTCATTCTCATTTTTTCGGTAAGCTTCTCTTTCTCTTTTCTTTGCTAATCTTCATTTATTTTTCCGAGCACCATGTCATCTTCACCGACGATCGAAATAGATGTACTAGCTATTGACACCGACACTTGAGGCGTCTTTACCTTCTTTGTTCTTATTTTCCGCATTTTATTTTCTGCATTTTATTTTGGATTTGTATACTCAGAAAGGATTTTCCTTCTGAGTTTATTTTCATTTTGTTGTCTCGAGTTGTATTCATTGCTCTATCTTTTGTACACTCGAGTTGTTTTTGTTTTATTGAGCTTCACTGAACCCCTCGTGTATGCGTGCAGATGGTCTTTTCATCATGGGAATTGAGACTCATTATTCAATTATGAGTTCTATTCAAAATATGAACCTTCATAATATAATAAACATCATTCAACTATGAAGTCTTATTCAAAATATGAACCTTCAGTATTGGAAAAACCTGAAAATATGGCAGAACAGAATGAGCAGCAGTGGACATTATCCGATTATGCCACACTTTCAGTATTGGGGACACAATTGAGCATTGTGTGTCCCCCGATTATAGCTCAGAACATCTAGCTGAAGCCGGTATTCATTCACATGTTGCATCAATCCACACAGTTTAATGGTTTGGCAGATGATGATCCAACAGTCATATAGAGAACTTTCTCGAGGTGTGTGATATACTGAAGATAAATGGGGTAACGGATGATGCCATCAAGTTGAGGGCCTTCCCAATTTTCTTGAAAGGCAGAGCGAAGCAGTGGCTACACTCATTACCTAGAGCATCAATTACCACATGGGAGAAGATCTTCTTGGCCGTTATTTCCCTCCCGAAGAATCTGCAAAGCTTAGGAATGAGATCTAATCCATTGTACAATTGGAATTGGAGTCTCTATTTGAGACATGGGAAATGTTCAAGGAGATCCTGAGAAATTACCCGGAACACGTATTCTCGAAGTGGATAATTGTTCAGACCTTTTACATCAGTCTGAATCCGAGTACAAAGAAACTCTTGGATGTGGCAACAGGAGGTACCTTAGGTAGCAAGACCCCCTTTGAGTCTCGTCACTTAATTGAAGATATGGGTTTAAACAGCTACCAATGAAATTCCAGGGAGAAAAAAATTGTGCCCGGTCTCCATGAGATAGATGCAGTGACTTTGTTGGTAACTCAGGTGAAATCATTGAGTAAGAAGTTAGATCTTCTAACTTCGAACAGAGTAGCGGCCATGATTACTTGCACCGGATGTGGTGTAGGACATTCTCCCTATGATTGCCCGATATCTATTGGTGATGCATCTTCGGTTAAGAACATCAATTTTGTAGGTAATGTCATGAGAAATCAAGGAAATCCATACAACAATACCTATAATCCGGGTTGGAAGAGTCATCCCAATTTCTCATGGAGCAACCAATGTCCACAAAAGGCCATGGGGCCACTGGGTTTCCATCAACAAGGCCAAAATATGGAAAACAGAGTTTTAGATTTGGAGACCTGAATGACCAATTTGGATAAGGCCTCGAATAGGTTTGTGCAATCGTCATCTACAAGGTTTGAATCAGTTAAGGCTACACTTTTCAACCATACCGCCTCCTTACATAATCTTGAAAATCAAGTGGGGCAGATTACGAAGTCCTTATCAGAAAGACCACATGGAAGTTTGTCGAGCAATACCGAGACCAACCCTAGAGAGCATGTGAAGGTGACCTATTTTAGAAGTGGTCGTGAGGTCGATCTGTAGGGCTTCCGAGTGAGAAGTTAAATGAACATGCACCTGAGGTTATAGATGTTAAAGAGGGAACAAGCAAAGAGAAGGGGGTGGCATCCCACTTTTGAAGCCAAGAATCCCTTTATCCCTCTAGATTGAAGAATGACCAAGGAGATGAACAAGTACAAGAAGTTCCCTGAGTTTGTTCAAACAACTCCACATTAATATTCCTTTTTGTTGAGGCATTGGCCCAAATGCCTAAGTATATAAAAATTCTTAAAAAGACTTGTTGACCAACAAAAGAAAGTTAGAGGAGAGTGCTTCAGTGATTTTAGATGCATCTTGATCGGTGGTTTTGCAAAAGAACATGCCAAACAAGAAGAAATACATGGGAAGCTTTATCATTCTATGTAATATTAGAAATCTAGGTGAAGAAAATGTATTGGCGGACTCAGGGGCCAGTATCAACGTCATGTCATACACCTTCTTTCAAAAGCTAGGCTTGAGCGAGCCTAGACCTACTGGGATGACTTTGCAACTAGCAGACTGAACGGTGAGACATTGGAGAGGCATCATCGAGGATGTGCTTGTCAATATGGACAAGTACATTTTTCCTGTTGACTTCATAGTTATATACGTCGATGAGGATACGGATGTACCCTCGATACTTGGGAGGCCATTTTTGCGGACTTCCAAGGCATTGATTGACATGGACGGCGGAGAGCTAACTTTGAGAATTAAAGATGACAAGCTCACATACCGCCTTGCTGAAGCCATTTGGCATTCTCTTGATTTCGATGATACTTTGTATTTTCTAGAGTCTATTGATGAGATTGTTGATGAATACATACAGGAAATGTTCAATCCGGATCCATGCGAAGGCTTGTTCAAACATGAGGAGGATATTGAAGAGATCATGATGCTTGGTTTGACAGAAGAAGTACCATCTACTCTAGGGATCTTCATGAATGTGCTCCGAAAATTGAGGAGGGCTAGGAGATGCCACTGAAAATTCTCCAAGGTTGTTGGAGACGTGCGTGAACTAAACAAACTGGGTGAATCATTGCTAGGTAGTCCTAAGCCTGACAATTCATCCTCTCACACACCGTAGATTTGCATTCAGAGGCAGTGAGTGTTTTCCCGAGAGCACAGAGGGGAGTGCACCTACCCCTGTGAAGCTTCCCTGTGGAGGTAAACGGGCATGTATAATTTTCACACGCCCGTGTGGATAAGCAGAATTCTAAGAGACGCGAGTTTTTCTTTAAAAATCTTTGTGGATTCTCTTCTTCTTCATCTCCAATCACCCAAAAACCAATCTTGATCAACTTTCCGACCCTTCACCGTTGTTTTGGAGGATTTTTCTTCATATTTCATGCCGATTTTCGGAGTACTATCATCTATTTCATCGGTAACCCTTCTTATCCTTTTTTCTTCGCAAATCCTGGGTTTTTATTGGATTAAGGATCTTGAGTTGTGCCAATTTTAATGGTATAATGACTTATGCATGTTTGGGAAGTCCTTAGGGGCAGTTAAAATTGAATTTTTGGAGAATTGGTGCACAACCGTGCGGTTTTCACACCCCGCAGATCCACACAGGCATGGGTAATTTCCATAAGCATGTGTGGAATTCTACAATATGTTGTTTCTGCGTTAATTTGATTGTTTCTTCTTCATTTATCGCAGGAATGGCACCGCACTCGAGGAGGTATGAAGGCAGGCGCCCTAGGGAGCCTTCACCCGAGTTCGCACGCATTGCATTTCCGAATCTTGAACATCAAGCTCATTTCAAGGGGCTATTAGGGCTTAGGTTTGGCCTATCGCGGTTGGTGGACCTGAGTGTGCTACACAGGGTCCAGCGGGGCGATAAGTTAATCAGGAAGTTGGTGGCGCTGATGATCGTAGGAGGGTGGCAGACGTTGTTGTCTATACGAGAGCTAGTTTTTTGGCCGCTGACTTTGGAGGTACTGGCGTCTTTTGAGTTTGTGGACGAAATACAGTTTAGAGTGTCTGGTCATCAATTTGCTATGAGTACTTTTGAGTTTTCAGTTTGCATGGGCTTGTACGACGAGGCATATATAGAAACCGAGGAGTATGGATATCTACCAATAGATTACTTTGGCACCTTAAGCCCACAGCAGGCTTAACAGGTCTTGTGCGTACAGGGGCAGCATGAACCGGGTGTATCCAAGGCCACATGTTTGTCTTGGCTGAGCTACTGATATTTATTCGCTGTCATTAGCAGATCTATGGATGACCGAGGTGATAACACTAGTACTCTGAGCTAACAGAGTCTGCTTTATCTGTATTCCATGCCTAGGTCCGTGCCTATTCATCTGGGGCACATTGTGCTGATTACATGCGATTCCACTGCAAAACGGGAGAGTAGGAGTATTATTTGTTGGTCCCTACATTACTAGACTTATTTTTGAGATAGGTCTTGGTGATGCTCTTCGGGATACCGATCAGACAGCTTTTCCCTCTCCGCTTAGACTCGATACTCACAAGATGATGGGAGCGGTACGCAGATATGGAACTAGAGCTTACATTTTAGCCACCACCACCACTGAGAGAGCCGAGGGCGGTAAAGATGCAGCGAAGTATTCTATACCGATGGCGACCGAGACCTCAGAGTGCCCAGGTACCCTTTCAGGAGCCTATGATTGTATAGAGAGGCTCGAGAGCACTGTGAGTGTATTGCGGTCTAAGATCATCGAGATGCGGTCGATACAGACAACATAGTATGTCGATATGATGGCTTATTTTGACTTCTTACGACAGCTATTGAGAAGCAGACCCCCAGCCCCTCCAGCATCTCCTTCACCACCTCCACCGAAAGACCCCTTGATCTAGCACCGCAGTGTAGAGGATTCACAGCACGACATCGACACTTGATTTTGTTTTCCTCTTCTTTTATTTTCTCATTTTATCTTGGACTTGTATACTCATAAAGGACTTTCCTTCTGAGTTTATTTTGTATCTCGAGTTGTATTCATTGTCTCATCTTTTATATACTCGAGTTATTTTTGTTTTTATTGAGCTTCATTGGACCCCCTCGTGTATGCATGTAGATTATCTTGTCATCATGGGAATTGAGACTTTGTAATGGGCATGGCCAAGGTGTTTCGGCACTTGGCCGTGTGAGCTTCACAACATATTGGAACAACACTCCCAAGGACTTAGCTCCATCAAATGCAACACTAGGACTCAGGGGAGTATTGTTTTGATTGCTTCTCCCACATCTGAATCTAATTGATTTACATTATGAATGATCTTGCATGTGTACATTGGGGATAATGTACAACTTAAGTGTGGGGGGGAAATTCATAGTGCACGTATCTCTTTTATACTAGCCAATGGCGGTTCACCTTAGTTGCATTGATTGTATTCTTGAGTTTAGGAGAATTTTTAACAATGAATGTTTTCATGCTCTAGTTTTTGGAAACTCACTCTTTAACTCTTTTGGAAACTCATGTTTGATGTATAAGGGACTAGTTTTAGTTATTTCTTGTGTTAATTCGGAAAAAATGGAAAAGTGAAAAGAAATAACAAAATAGTTTTGTTGTTTAGTTGTGCTTGTTGGGTGGAAAGAGCTACCACTTATGACGTATGAAGCTACTCGCATAAGTCGGATACTAGTTATGCCCTAATGAGAGAAACAGTTATCTCATGGGATGTGTGAAAACTACCACTTCAGTAGATAGAGTTACCACCTCGAAAGTGTAAAAGCCACCTTAGTGGCCGCTTTGGAAAGGGCTACCTTAGAGGTTGTGTAAAGCTAAATAAGACCCTTATACGTAGAACTTTGAGGAGTATACTTTGGGTTGACTTGAGTGAGTTTATACACTTACACAATTTTGGATTTGTTGTCTTTTTTGATTCAAGTTTTTAGCTAGAGCATTGATTTTTCGTATTTACTGTTGAAATTTCCCGTACTTGTAGAATGCACTCTTTGTATGCTTTGGTGAACTTAAGGCCAAGCACTTCCAATATATCCTTCATCTACACTTTAATGTTTTAATTTTTGCTTGAGGACAAACAAAAGCTTAAGTGTGAAGGAGTTTGATAAATGCTTGTGCGATAAGAATGCAAAGCATTCTTTCCTTGTGTTGAGCATTACTTTTCTCAGGTTTTAACACTAATATGGGTGTATTTATGTTACTTTCATGCAGGCAGGGTTGTGAGGCCGAATATGAGAGAAAGAAGCCAATGTCGGTCGTAATGCACAAATTTGGAGGAAATCTTGCTAAAGTTCAAACGCGAAGACATAGGTCGAGATGTGGGAATGTGTGGCAACCTCCTCGTATTTGAGTTAGCACAACTATTTGGAGGGACACAAAGGCAGTCACATTCAAGCATTCCGACTTGTGCATATAGAACAAAATCTCCATTAACATATCCATTATTGAAGAAGCAAAGCGATCTACGACATAAACGTGTGCCCGTTTGTGTTGCCTCGATGAATGCATAGATTCATGAATATTTCTGGCCGGTATTGTAGTAGGTACTGTAGCAAAACTGTAGCAAGTATACTATACCAGTACTGTTTACTACTGGCCAAGAAAATAGGAAAATAGAGAATCCACACAGGCATGTGGAATTCATGTGAAAAATCCACAGTGGAGCTCACATGGGCATGTGGATTCCCGATTCCAGCCCTTTAAAATCCAATTTCAGCCCTGATTTAAGTATTTTTTTTCAATCTTTTCCCCAACTTAAGAGAGGGCTGCAGCTATGGTTTTGAGAGATATTGACTAGGTCTTTGGAGAGGTTCTACAGCTCTGACATTGCATGCCATTTCGAAGAATATTAGTGGGAGAGCTTTCGTCGGCACCGATCTGGCGAGGTGTATCCAGGCCGGACAAAGGGACCCTTTTAACGAGTAGAGAACTCTCCACAAGACCATCGCCATGACTAATGAGGGGTTTTCTTTGGATGCTTTGTTTTCACATTCAATTTCATTGATTGTATCTAGCTCCATGGAGAGCTAAACCCCTAGTGGGCACTTGGGTATTTGTGAACCCTAGGATGTATTCGTTTCATTGAATATCTTTATTATGCTTTCAATTAATTGATGTTTGTTATGAGTTCCAATCTTGTATGCTTGACTATATGAATACTCCTCTAGAGTGATAGTAGGGTTGAGAGTTCTTCTAGGTAACTCTTGTGAGTGAGTGACACACCATAAGAGTTAGACAAAGCTAGATTGGAGAGGATTGAGAGGGTGAGTCGAGAGGTTACGGAGCATCCACTTTCCCCTCCGGTGTAATCTATCCTATCTCCACATTCCAAGAGTTCTTTGCAACTATAGTAGAGTGAATGGGCTAAGGGATGACCTTCCACTGGGGCTTAGTTACAAGTGCAACGGAGTGAAGCGTTGAAGTGATTTTAGCATCTAGGGCTTAATTGTGGCTAAGGATTTTTCACCTGGACCAAAGGATTAGGTCTATACATAGGAATAGGGTTTATCATTTAGAATCCCTAGAGCTTATTGGAATTCTATATGAGTGCGAGGTATTGAGATTGTTTGATTTCTCCTCCGAGACATGTATAGAGTTAGACATGGTTGACCTTAGATTTGGGACTATGCAATTAAGGATTTCTAGCACTCACTATTGGATTAATTAGGAAGCATAATAGAGGTTTCTTACACTTGAAATGATGGTGCTAGGTGGAATAATATCTGGGTACTCCATATTTATCGATTGCCTTATCTTCTCCTTTACTTGTGCTCTCTTTCTTGTTGTTTTACTTTTGAGAATTTAGTCTTGTCACACATAACACTATTCATCTTCCACATTAGTTAAGAAACAACATAAGTGTTTTTATTTCCTACTCTCTATAGATACCATACCCACTCATCTGGGATTATTACTTTGACACCCGTGTACTTGCGGTGTACACGCATATTCGGTCTTATCAAGTCTTTGGTGTCGTTGCTGGGGAGTAGCCATTTAGAGATACTTTACACTTTGTTTTTCTTAGTTATTCATTTATTCATTCTATTTCATATTTTCTTATTATATCATCGTTCTGATTTTGTTTCCTTTCTTTTTGTCCAGCTCCAGGTTTTGACCCGAGAGAACCCATCCATACTGATTGAAGGAAATCCCGAGCTCGAATGTACACTTAGAAGAAAAGGAAAAGAACCTGTGCAAGAATAGTCTAATCTAGCTGATTTGGATGTAGAAGAATCAGAAAACATGGCAGAATAGAATGAGCAGTAGCGGACGTTATCTGATTATGCCAGACCTTCAATATTGGGGACACAATCGAGCATTGTGCGTCCGCCAATTACACCTCTGAACTTTGAGAACGTCGATTTTGTAGGTAATAGCATGAGGACTCAAGGGAACCCATACAACAACACCTAAAATACGGGTTGGAAGAATCATCCCAATTTCTCGTCGAGCAACCAAGGTCCACAAATTGCCATGGGGCCACCGGGTTTCCAACAACAAGGCCCAAATGTGGAAAACAGAGTTTCAGGTTTGGAGACCCGAATGATCGATTTGGAAAAGGCCTTAACTAGGTTTGTGCAATTGTCAAATATAAGGTTTCAATCAGTTGAGGCTACACTTTGCAACCATACCGCCTCCTTACGTAATCTTAAAAATCAAGCGGGGCAGATTGCAAAGTCCTTATCGGAAAGGCCACATGGAAATTTGCCGAGCAATACCGAGACCAACCATAGAGAGCATGTGAAGGCTTGCGAGTGGGAAGCCAAATGAATACGCACTCGAGGTTATAGAGGTTGAAGAGGGAACAAGAAAAGAGAAGGAGGTGGCAGATAAGTGCTTGAGTAGACATAATTTTATATATGTTTTATATGCATATAGCATCATTTTCACCATGGTTTATGTCTCATATTGTGTATTTGGTGTTCTTTTATGCATATAGGATGTGAATGCCTTGAAGAGTAAAAAGGAAGCAAAGATGGACTATAAAGACACAATGTTGGGAGTTCTTGTTCAATTCAAGGACCAAGACACAAGAGGAGTTCATAAACGTGGAGATGTGTGCCAACTTCCAAGAAGATTCAAGTCAATTTACTAGTTGGAAGGGCACAAAGGCAGCCACATCTTCATGTTCCTTCTCTTTGTGAAGATTGCAAGACCTATCAAAGATACATCGATGAAGAAAAGTTTTATAGCCTACCACGTGGATGTGAGCCCGGTCATGTGGCCTCAAGAGAAGAGTGTTTGGACCGTGTTTTTGTGGAAAATACTGCAGCAATTTCACTGCAGCAAAATTACTGTTCACACGCCCGCGTGGAAATCCCTGTAGGCCACGCGGGCGCGTGAAAAATCCACACGAGCACGTGGGGCCACGTGACAGATGCGATCTAAGGCCTATAAATAGCCATTTTGCCCTATTCTTTCTAATCTTATGTGCGGCTCTTGAGGGGTGAGACGGCTAGGGTTTGGAGAGGAGGTCTCTGCGGCTTTAGAGGCGCTTCGTCAACAACTTTGATCGATTCCTCCTCCGTCATAGCATCAAGGAAGCCATCGGTGAACCTAGCTTCGGAGTGGGTCCTTCAAGATGACGAAGCTCTCCATCAAGGCCATCAGTTCATATATAAGGGGGTTTATTTCTATGGTTTTAATGTACTTTAATTCATTAATGGTGTGTTTTGTATGTTGCTCCATGGGGAGCTAAAACCCTAGAGGGTATTTGGGCTTCTAAACCCTAAGATTCTCATCTTTTGTGGATTTGCTTAGTGTTCCTATTTAATCCGAGTTTGATTAAGTTTTAATCTTGATTGTCTAATGCTTGCTTGTTTTAATTAATCCTTGTGGTTGATTGGATTTGCATGATTTGTTACTTTGATGTAAGCGAGGTCTACATTAGAGTTAGAACTTCAAGGTTAAAGAGGATTGAGAGGGTGAGTCATTAGATAGTAGAGTGTCCCCTCTCCGTTCCGATTGGT
Organism: Dioscorea cayenensis subsp. rotundata; assembly: GCF_009730915.1. Lineage (NCBI taxonomy): Eukaryota > Viridiplantae > Streptophyta > Magnoliopsida > Dioscoreales > Dioscoreaceae > Dioscorea > Dioscorea cayenensis. The sequence goes on from NC_052490.1 coordinate 4,387,394, forward strand.
GTATTCTATCTCCGTTCCCTAAGCTCTATGCAACCATATTTGGTGTGAGGCATGAGATTGAGAGATTTCTCCGCCCGGACCTTGTAGGGGGTTAGGATCCTTCGCCGGGAATTAGGGTTGGATCAATCTTTAGGAATCGGATACACCTCTTGGAATCCCTAGAGTGCTTTGTAGTCATATGTGGTATGAGGTGTTGAGATTGAGCGATTTCTCCACCGGACCTCGTAGGGGACTAGTATCGGTGATCGGGAGACCGGATCCGATTATATTTGGATTTCTATGACTTAACTTACTCTTCATAGAAACACTTTGCTTATCCGGTACCTAATACCTGAATCCTAGGAGGAGCATTGCCCGAATACCCCACTTTTACTGATTGAGTTCTCCATCCATTTCACCCTTGCATATTTGTCTCCGGTATTCATTTTTTCACACATTAGATCACCATACCTTTCCATTTATCATTAGGTTAGAAAGCAGAGAAGAAGTTAGTACTAGTAGCCCTGTTCCCTGTGGATTTGACTATCCGACTCACCGGGTATTTTATTACTTCGACACCCGTGCAGTTGCGGTTTACACGCATATTCGGACGCATGTCAAGTTTTTGGCGCCGTTGCCGGGGAACAGGATATTAAGAACGCTAGGACTTTGTTGCTCTAGCCATTTATCTTTTTCATTTTATTTTTCTATTTCACACTATCTTTTGTTTCTTCCATCATTCTCATCGATTTTTTTATTTTGTTTTCATCATTTTCACTATATCTTCTTCCACCATTCTATTTTGTTTTATTTTGTCTTATTTACTTTTTCTTGCATGAAACTTGAATGATGATTGATCCACTTATAGAATTATGTTCAAAGGTTGATGTTGTCACTAAAAATATTGATCGACTTGTTAGTGTTCATCAACAATACAATCCATGTCACACCACATATCATCCAACTCGAATGAGCTACCCAAATCTCTTATGGGATATTGATGGACAACAATGGGAAGCACCTCAACAAGAACTTCAATGGGATGACAAAGTTGAAGAAGATGTACTTCGGTTGGAAAGTGTGTTACCGGGATTTATTGAAGCAACCGATGCCCGTTTCCAAAATATTGAGGCCACATTAAGTTGTCATGAGGTCTCCATCAAAAACATTGAGCATCAATTAGGAGAGATCTTGGACATGCTTGCTAAGGAAAAAGAAGAATTTGAACAAGCAAGGCAAGTGTCTCCGGGACATGATGAGGCCATGAGCACAATTGAAGAATTTGGGCAAATTGAGTACATTGGTGTAGACAATGAAAAGAAAGAAGTTGAATATCATTTTGAGATTTTGGATTGTGTGAATGAAGATTATGCTTGTGAGCGAGGAAATTTTCAAGGGGATTTGCTAGTCTCATGCTCCTCTCAAGTTGAAAATACATTAGAAGAAGCAAACCCTAAGGTTATAGAACAAGCATCTTTGTTTGGGATTGATCAACTCTTACAATGCAAGAAAGAGACTTTGGGAAGGGAAGAAGATGTGGGTAGGAGATTGAAGCCATCCAATGACCCGGCTATGCTAAGCTTGGACAATTCCCAACCCAAATTGTTTCCTTGGAGGCCAAAAGTAAGATGGTTGGACTCTCCAACAAATACTTCATCCCGGCAAGCTGATTTTTGGTTTAAAGGAAGTAGCTATGCAATGTCTAGTCTGGAGGAACACACTCTTTTCAAGCCTCCGTAAGGTAAGGAAGAGGTACGTCAAGCTTAGTGCCGTTAAACAAGCGCTTCTTTGGAGGCAACCCAAGTTTTTAAATGTTTTCTAGCTTAGATTTTTATTTCTACAGTAATAAAATCATGAGTGTGTGCTTAGTTAGATTTTTATTGGTGTTGAGTTCTTCATTAAGATTTTTGGTGTTTTAGTTTAAATGTGTGTGTGTGGCAATATTTAGGATGATATTCATGTTTTTAGTTGGGAAATTGGACTTAATTTCATGTAAATATCTCTATGGATGTGTTTCTGCATAAATTTCAGAGCTCACATGGGCGCGTGGAATTTCCACGCGCCTGTGTACAGTACCCACGCCCCCATGTGGAGTTTTTACACCCCCATGTGTGGTAAATTGATGAAGAGGACCACTATTCATGATTTTCATTCACACATCCCTTCATCTTTCTCACACACCCACACTCCCAAACATTTTTCCTTGGTCATTAAAAGGTTTAGAAGGGTTTTGCCGGCCATTTAATCATACTTTATTCCTCAATTCACACCGGTGAGCTCTCATTTTTCTAACCTTCTCCATGCCTCTATTTTTCGAAATTTATGTGGATATCTTGGTTCTTATGCATTGTTCATCATGGAAATCACCTTAATATGCTTGAGAATACTTTTATAAGAGTTTTGGAGCGCCGTTGTGGGTCGGTATGGCATTTTTGGCCATAGCCTAGCTCCCACGCGGTCGTGTGGTATGCCCACGCGACTGCGTGGCCTGAAAATTGTGCCCAGGAAGCGCACGCGGGCGCGTGGAAAGTCCACGCGACCGCATGGACTGAAAAAAAATGCCTAGGAAACCTACGCGGGTGCGTGGAAAATCCACGCGACCGCATGGATCCACGCGGGCGCGTGAATTTTTCACGCGCCCGCGTGGGCTGCTTTCAGGCCAAAAATTGGCCACACGGGCGTGTGGATTTTCCACGCGCCCGTGTGGATTTCTGCAGCTTGCCATTTCATGTAAATTTGTATTTCTTTGGTAGTTTTCTTGCAGGTATGCCACCAAGGACCAAAAAGCTTTGATCGTATACGATTAACCTTGGATGGGAACATTCTTTTGACACACCGGCAACACCAGAAGATGACATCGATGCTTAAGGCGTCCCACTCATAATTCTTTAGTTTTCTTTACTTTTGTTTTCATTTTTAGTTTTTCTTTATTTTATCTTTGAGACTTTAGTTAACTTTGTGTTTTGTTTTGTTTGTGCGAGTTTGTGCTTCATATGTTTACTTATAAGAACTCGTACATGTTTCAATTTTGTTGAGCTTCATTGAACCCCTTGTCTATGTGCAGATGGCCTTCAGAGTGATGTTGATGGTGTTTTAGTCATAGACATGATTATGTGATATTGTCACTTGGTTGTGTGAGCTTCACAACCTATACAACAGCACATGAGTTAGACTTCACCAAACAATTAATGAGGAGTTTAGTGGGGTATTGTTTTATTTGCATTCCCACACACATTATGCTTCCATTGTTGTTATTTTTATTGTGCTTCCATGGGTATATTGAGGACAATGTACATCTTAAGTGTGGTGGAGGGTTCACCTTATACATGACTTTTACTTGTGTTTTCATGAGCATGCTCTTGTTGCCAATGAAGGTTCACCTTAGGGTTAAGAGTTTAATTCTTAGTTTTTGGAGGTTATAAACATGGATTTTATCATGCTCTAGTTTTCATCCAATTTTATTGAATATTTTTGTCCGATTGCTCTTTATGCACTTTTCCCGCTCATTAGACCTATGAAGACTCCAGTTCATTATGTTTGGGACTTTAGTGTGTGACAAGGTCCCCTTGCATATATCCCGCAAGTGCACGGGTTTGTCGAAATAATAATCCCGGGTGAGCGGGGTCGAATCCACAAGGAGTAGGGAGTAAAGACACTTAATTCGATTCTTAGCTATGTGGAGTATCAACAATGATAACTTTGGTAATGATTCAATTCTCAAAAATTAAAAGCAACAAGTAAGAGAGCAAAAGTAAGGAGGAGGCAAGGCAATCGATAAAGATGGGGTACTCGGATGATTCTTCACCTAGGATAATCACTTCAAGTGCAAGAACTCTCTATTATGCTTCCTAATCAATGCAATGGTGAGTCGTGGAAATCCTTACATACATAGTCCCAAATCTAAGGTCAACTATGCCTAACTCTATACATGTCCTGGAGGAGAAATCGAACAATCTCAACACCTCGCACTCGCATAGAGTTGCAATGAGCTTTAGGGATTCCAAGTGATAAATCTCTTCCTAAAAATAGACCTAACCCTTTGGTCCATGCGGAAGGTCCCTAGCCACAATTAAGCCCTAGATACTAAGATCCTCTCAACGCTTCACTCCATTGCACGCGCAACTAGGCCCCAGCGGAGGTTCATCCCTTAGACCATTCACTCTATTATGGCCGCAAAGAACTCGAGGACGGAGGTAGAATCTATCACGTCGGAGGGGAAAGGGGACGCTCCTGTACCTCTCGACTCACCCTCTCAACCCTCTCAACCCTCTCCAACGTAGCTTTGTCTAACACTCGTGGTGTGTCACTCACTCACAAGGATACCAACAAGAACTCTCAACCCTAGTGTCACTCTAGGGGAAATGTTCATACAATCAAGCACTCAAGGTTAGAACTCACAATAAACATCAATTTATTGAAAGTATAATAAAGAAGTTCAATAAAACGAATACATCCTAGTGTTCACAATCATCCAAGTACCCACTAGGGGTTTAGCTCTCCATGGAGCTTAGTACAATCAAAGAAATAGAATGTAAATGAAATGAATCCATAAAGAAACCCCCTCGATAGTCTTGTCGATGGTATTGTGGAAAGTCCTCTACTCGTCTTCCAAGGATTCCTTCGTCCGGTATAGGATACGGCTCGATCGAAGCTCCCTTACCAACCTTCTTCCTAATGGAATCACTATGTTGGAACCATAGAACCTCTCCAAAACCTTGGCCAATAACCCTCGAAACCCTAGCCGAAGCCCTCTGGCAAGTTGAGGAAAAGATGGAGAAAAGAATACCAAAATCGGTGCTGAATCGGCTTTAAATAGGGCTGGAATCGGGCAACTCCACGGGCGTGGACGATACACGCGCCCGTGCGGAATTTCCACACGGGCATGGATAATTTCCACACGCCTGTGTGGATTCTTTGTTTCGCTAGTTTCTCGGCCGGCTGTGAACAGTGCTACTACAGTACTTGCTGCAGTGCTATGCTACAGTCCTCAACCTGAATAACTTCCCAATTCCATACTTTCATCTTGGTAACGCAAACGGGCGCACGTTTATGTCGTGAATCACTTGCTTCTTCAATGATGTACATATTGGTGGAGCTCTTGTTCTTATATGCATAAGTCGGAATGCTCGAGTGTGACTGCCTTTGTGCCCCTCCAAATGGATGTGCTCACTCAAATGCGAGGAGGTTGGCACACACTCTAGCATCTCACACCTGACCTATGTCTTCGCGTTTGAAACTTAGCAATATTTCCTCCAAAATAGCTGCATTATGATCCACATTGGCCTATTTCCTTCATACTCAGCCTCATAACCATACCTGCATAAAAGTAACATAAAAACACACATATTAATGTGAAAACCTGAGAAAAGTAATGCTCAACATAAGGAAAGAATGCTTCGCATTCATATCACACAAGCACTTATCAATGTGCTAGTTTTTATTTGAATAAAAAATAAGTGGAAAATCAGAAAAAAATCAGAAAAATTTGAAAAAAAAAAGAATTGGAAATTGTTTGTTGTTTGTACATAGGGGGTGGACAGAGCTACCACCCATGATGTATGTAGCTACTCTCATAAGTCGGATACTTGTTATGCCCTAATGAGAAAAAGAGCTATCTCATGGGATGTGTGAAAGCTACCATCCTTGGCAGAAAGAGCTACCACCTCGAAACTGTGAAAGCCACTAGGAAGGCATCTTGGGAAAGGGCTACCTTAGAGGTTGTGTGAAGCTACTACCTATTCTTTCTGTTTATAAATAAGTCCCAAGTTAATAAGAACTTGGTCGTGGACATAGTGCTGACATGAGTTGAGTTCTTCACACACACACGCATTCGGATTTTATCACATTTATTTTTGATTGGATTGTTTGCTAGAGCATTGATTTTTTGGTCTAGTGTTTGATTCTCTCCATGACTGTAGAATTTTATTCTTGTACTCATTTGGTGAACCTAAGGCCAAGCACTTCTCTTTTCTTTCCATGAGTTTAATGTTTAATTTTGCTTGAGGACAAGAAAGACTTAAGTGTGGGGGAGTTTGATAAGTGCTTGAGTTGACATAATTTTATATATGTTTTACATGCATAGAGCATCATTTTCACCATTGTTTATGTCTCATATTGTGTATTTGGTGTTCTTTCATGCATATAGGATGTGAATGCCTTGAAGAGTAAAAGGAAGCAAAGATGCGCTATAAAGACACAATGTTGGGAGTTCTTGTTCAATTCAAGGACCAAGACACGAGAGGAGTTCATAAACGTGGAGATGTGTGCCAACTTCCAAGAAGATTCAAGTTAATTTACTAGTTGGAAGGGCACAAAGGCAGCCACATCTTCATGTTCCTTCTCTTTGTGAAGATTGCAAGACCTATCAAAGATACATCGATGAAGAAAAGTTTTATAGCCTACCACGTGGATGTGAGCCCGGTCATGTGGCCTCAAGAGAAGAGTGTTTGTATCATGTTTTTGTGGAAAACACTGTAGCAGTTTTACTGTAGAAATTTTACTGAAGCAACACTATAGTAAAATTACTGTTCCACAAACCCGCGTGGAAATTCCTGTAGCCCACGCGGGCGAGTGAAAAATCCACACGGGCGCGTGGGGGCACGTGACAGACGCGATCTAAGGCCTATAAATAGCCGTTTTGCCCTATTATTTCTCATCTTTTGTGCGGCTCTTGAGGGGTGAGATGGCTAGGTTTTGGAGAAGAGGTCTTTGCCGCTTTGGAGGCACTTCATCAACAACCTTGATCGATTGCTCCTCCGTCATAGCATCAAGGAAGCCACCGGTGAACCAAGCTTCGGAGTGGGTCCTTGAAGACGTCGAAGCTCTCCATCACGGACATCAGTTCATATATAAGGGGTTATTTCTATGGTTTTAATGTACTTTCATTCATTGATGGTGTGTTTTGTATGTTGCTCCATGGAGAGCTAAAACCCTAGAGGGTATTTGGGCTTGTGAACCCTAGGATTCTCATCTTTTGTTGATTTGCTTAGTGTTCCTATTTAATCCGAGTTTAATTAAGTTTTAATCTTGATTGTCTAATGATTGCTTGTTTAATTAATCCTTGTGGTTGATTGGATTTGCATGATTTGTTACTTTGATGTGAGAAAGGTCTACATTAGAGTTAGAACTTCAAGGTTAAAGAGGGTTGAGAGGGTGAGTCATGAGATAGTGGAGTGTCCCTCTCCCTTCTGATTGGTGTATTCTATCTCCGTTCCCTAAGTTCTATGCAACCATATTTGGTGTGAGGCATGAGATTGAGAGATTTCTCCGCCCGGACCTTGTAGGGGGTTAGGATCCTTCACCGGGAATTAGGGTTGGATCAATCTTTAGGAATCGGATACACCTCTTGGAATCCCTAGAGTGCTTTGCAGTTATATGTGGTGTGAGATGTTGAGATTGAGTGAGTTCTCCACCGGGACCTCGTAGGGGACTAGTATCGGTGATCAGGAGGCCAGATCCGATTATATTTGGATTTCCATGACTTAACTTACTCTTCATAGAAACCCTTTGCTTATCCGGTACCTAATACCTGAATTCTAAGGGGAGCATTACCCGAATACCCCACTTTTACTGATTGAGATTTCCATCAATTTCACCCTTGCATATTCATCTCCGGTATTCATTTTTTCACACATTAGATCACCACACCTTTCCATTTATCATTAGGTTAGAAAGCACAGAAGAAGTTAGTACTAGTAGCCCTGTTCCCTGTGGATTCGACTACCTGACTCACCGGGTATTTTATTACTTCCACACCTGTGCACTTGCAGTTTAACAAGTTTTCTCAGATATCCAGAGCAGCCACAGGGACGTACGGCTTCCCCTGTGGGTCATCCGCACGGGCGTGGGTATTTCTCACATGCCCGTGTATTTGCATTCAGAGACAGTGAGTATTTTCGCGAGAGCACACAGGGGCGTGCACCTGTCCCTGTGAACCTTTCCTGTGGGGGTACACGGCCGTGTGTAATTTTCGCACGCCCGTGCGGATCTACAGAACTCCAAGAGGCACGAGTCCTTTTAAAAAGATTATTGTTCCTCTTCACCATAATATCATCCGGTTGTCTGAGAGCACTTCTACATTGTTTCTGGACCTCATATCGCCAATTTGGAAGGATTTTACTTGGTTTTCCTGCCATTTTCAAAGCTTTCTCAACTCAACTCAATGGTAAGCCCTATCTTTGATTTCCTTCAGAAATTCATGATTTTCATCTATGAAAATAGTCAATAATGCTTTGTTTCTTCAATTAGAATGATTATTTATATTTAGAACAAAGTAAAAGCATTGTAATGGTGAATTTGTGGAGTTTAAAGCGCGGCCGTGCATTTGTTCATGGCCTGTGGATCCACATAAGAGTGTGGAATTTCTGCACGACCGTGTGGATTTCTGCAGCTATGTTGAATTAACTTGTTTGATCAATTCTCTTTCAATTTTTGCAGACTATGGCACCAGGTCAAAAAAGCAATCTAATAAGCGACCGCGAGAGTCGTCCCATAAGTCCAAGAGCATGAGATTCACTATCCCCGAGCATTAGACCCATTTTTAGCATTTGTCAAGACTTCGGTTAAGACAGAGTGAGTTCTTGGACATGAGTATATTTAGAGATTTACAGCAAGGGGACGAGTTCGCTGATGAGGTCGAGGATCTCGTTTTAGTGGGTTATTGGAGGCAGTTATTGTCAATTAGAGAGCCAGTCATCCGGGAGCTTACACTGGAGGTTCTGTCGACATTCGAGTTTGACAGATCCTATGAAAGATTCAATGACCTCGACGTAGTTCAATTCAGAGCACTTGGACATCACTATAGTCAAAGTATCACTCAGTTTTCATCTCGGCTCGGCTTGTACGAGGAGGCATTTACAGACACTGAGGAGTACTCTTAGTTACCGACAGATTATCCTGGAGCTTTGACCCTAGAGAGAGGTTACAGAGCATTATCTAGTCAGGGCCAGTTTAAGCCGGGGGTGTCTAAGGCCATGTGCCTTTCCCAACCTGCGTACTAATATCTACATGCCATCACAAGCAGTTCAATGCATGACCACGGTGATAGCACTGGCATTCTGAGCTGGCTGGAGCTTCTGTACTTGTATTTGATGATGCAGCGCACACCGATCCATCTAGGGCACATCATCGCTGAGTACATTCCACATCATGGCCAGTATGCCAGATTGGGAGTAATCTTCTCGGGTCCATACATTATTAGATTAGCTCTAGGTATGGGTCTCTTGGGCGTGTTTTTCTGGGCTGAGAAAACAAGTATACCTGTGTCCCTGAGCCAGGAGACGATGAGATTGATGGGCATGGTCCTTAGGGTTCAGACAGGGGTTTATGCTCTGGTTCTACCGACCCCAGAGATAGGCGAGGAGGAGGGTGATGATGTCGAGGCTTCCCAACCTGCCCCCGAGCCTTAGTCAGCACCCATGGAGACCGAGGCATCTCCGGTAACAGAGGACCCACCCCCCGTGCGTATGTTTTTACCATCTCGAGGTCAAGATCACTTTGAGAGGCTCGAGAGCACTGTGGGGCTGATACAGACAGAGGTAGCGAAGGCTCGAGCAGAGATTGCCGATATTAGGGCTTCCTAGGCCACATAGTATACGGAGTTCATGGCATGTTTTGATACATTACAGCAGATCATGGAGCGAGACGTCGGTTTTTTATTTATCCTACAGCCGAGGACTCCTCCAGCCCCTAAACTCCGCCAGCATCTCCTTCACCACCTCCACCAGCATCCTTTGATCTAGCACCAGTAGTAGCAGAGGATCCAGAGCACGACATCAACACTTGATTATATTTTCCTCATCTTTTATTTCCGCATTTTATTCTGGACTTGTATACTCAGAAAGGACTCTCCTTCTAAGTTTATTTTCACTTTCTATCTTGAGTTGTATTCATTGTCTTATCTTTTATATACTGGAGTTATTTTTGTTTTCATTGAACTTCACTGAACCCCCTCGTGTATGCGTGCATATGGTCTTGTCATCATGGGAATTGAGACTTTGTCATGGGCACGGCCAAGGTGTTTCGACACTTGCCCATGTGAGCTTCATGACCCATTGGAACAACACTCCCAAGGACTTAGCTCCATCAAATGCAACACTAGGAGTCAGAGAGTATTGTTTTGATTGCTTCTCCCACATCTGAATCCAACTCAGTTACATTATGAATGAGCTTGCGTGTGTACATGTGGGACAATGTACAACTTAAGTGTGGGGGGAGTTTCATAACTCACACATCTCTTTTATACTACTTTTGATTGATATACATGCTCACATAGCCAATAGCGGTTCACCTTAGTTTCATTGATTGTATTTTTGAGTTTAGGAAAATTTTTAACATTGAATGTTTTCATGCTCTAGTTTTTGCTTGAATTTCTAGGAATTTTTGCCCGATTGACACTTGTTGCACTACTCACTCTTTGAACCCTGTTAGAAACTCATGTTTGATGTATAAGGGACTAGTTTTAGTTGTTTCTTGTGTTAATTGTGAAAAAAAAGAAAAGAAAGAACAAAATAGTTTTATTGTTTATTTGTGCTTGTTGGGTGGAAAGAGCTACCACCTATGAAGTATGAAGCTACTCTCATAAGTCGGATACTAGTTATGCCTTAATGAGAGAAAGAGCTATCTGATATGATGAGTGAAAGCTACCACTCCGGTAGAAAGGGCTACCACCTCGAAAGTGTGAAAGCCACCTTAACGGCCGTTTTAGAAAGGGCTACCTTAGAGGATATGTGAAGCTACTACCCTTTTTGAATTTTTGTCAACTTTTGTAGATAAATAAGGTCCTTATAGGTAGAATTTTGACGAGTATACTTTGGGTCAACGTGAGTGAGTTTCACACACTTACACGATTTCAGGTTTGTCACCTTTTTTATTCAAGTTTTTAGCTAGAACATTGATTTTCCATATTCAGTGTTGAAATTTTATGTACTTATAGAATGCACTCTTTGTATGCTTTGGTGAACCTAAGGCCAAGCACTTCCAATATCTCTTTTGTCTTTTCTTTAATGTTTTAATTTTTGCTTGAAGACAAGCAAAAGCTTAAGTGTGGGGGAGGTTGATAAGTGCATGTGCGATAAGAATATGAAGTGTTCTTTGCTTGTGTTAAGCATTACTTTTCTCGGGTTTTAACGCTAATATGTGTGTATTTATGTAACTTTCTTGCATGTAGGGTTGTGAGGCTGAATATGAAAGAAAGGAGCCAATGTGGGTCGTAAATGCACCAATTTGGAGGAAATCTTGCTAAGGTTCAAACTCGAAGACATAGGTTGGGTTCGAGATGCGGGAGTGTGTGCCAACCTCCTCGTATTCAAGCAAGTACAACTATTTGGAGGGCACAATGGCAGTCATCTTCAACCATTTTGACTTGTGTATATAGAACAAGATTTCCACCAACATGTCCGTTATTGAAGAAGCAAAGAGATCCACGACATAAACGTGTGCCCATTTGTGTTATCTCGATGAAAGAATAAATTCGGGAGTATTTCGGGCCGGTATTGTAGTAGGGCACTGTAGCAAGAATACTGTAGCAGCAATGTTTACGGCCGGTCAACAAAATAGGAAAATAGAGAATCGACACGTGCGTGTGGAAATTCTACACGCCCATGTGAAAAATCTACAGGGACGTGATGGATCGCCCGCAAGTGTACGGGATCGCCAAGTAATACCCTGTGAGTGACACAGGTTTCGTAGTATTCCACTGGGCCAAGGAAGTATTATTACTCACCCTTCATCTATTATCTAGCCTACAATTCTTGGTATGAAGAACAAATGAAATAAAATAAAATAAACTAACTAATCTATGTCCGGGTAACTAGCACACAGATGTAAATAAACAAGGGAGTATTAAGCATGAGAAGGTCGTGTTTGGACAAGGAATCCACCTAGGGTTGTCATTAAGTCCCGAACTAAGATGAGTTAAAGATGCATTGATGATAATTGAGACCAAGAGACCTCGTGAGTAGATTAGCCCCAATCTCTCGGTGACTAACCCCTGATCCCATACGAATGTCAATCAGAATCTCTTCCGAATTAACACACCTATGATCGCATTATGTTCTTGGAGTTCTCTAATAGGAGTAAACCTACTATCCTTCGGCTTAAACCTAGCAATGGAGGGCTACCAACACCCGATGTCTCGGCGTGTAGGCACAAGCATCCCCTTTCAATTTCTCCTAGATCTAGTACACATGAGTAGGTCACATCTACGCATACAACTCATAGTAGAATTACGGATCTCTCCATACATGTAATTCTAGACATGAAAGCATAAAAGATTGAATCTCAAACAACCATCAAAATCAATGAAGAACAACATTCCAAGTTCATACACAAGATTAGCCCTAGGGTTCATCCAAATCCAAACACAACAATAAGTTAATCGCTTCATGACAAGGGACACTTAAACAACATACAAGGAAAAAGAAAGACAATAAAGAAGCAAGAAAACCCCCCTACGGTCTAGATCCCCTTGAATGGATGAAGCCTTGAATGGTGATGCAATGGTGGCTTAGATCTTCACTCCAACTCCTTCTCCTATGCTCCTCTCCCTCTTGGTGATGATGTGTGCTCGTTTCCCACAAGGATCGTCGCCGGAAGATGGCCGGAAGGCCTCAAGAGTGTGTGGTGGCGGCGGCCCAAGAGGCCAAAAAAAAGTCTAGCCAAAAGTCCCCCATCTTTCTGCAAAATCCCTCTATATACCACTCATCATACCCCCTTGATGGCCTCCATCCCGAGTGCTATACCACTCCCTATGGCCCCCATCATGAGTGCTATACCAAGTGCTATACCACTCCCTATGGCCTCCATCCTGAGTGCTATACCACTCGCTATGGAGCTCAACATTGACACTATTTTAGCTACAGTGATCATCTCGGGCTCTATACCGGGCAGCATTAAGGCCGTATGCCATGATCCAAATCCTGACTTGAAACTCTCCAGGTGCTACAGTGACATCTACAGTAATTGTGGTACAGTGTTGGTGCTACAGTACTTTGCTACAATGAATACCCCTACAGTACCGCGCCCTGGTTTTCTTTTCTTTTTCACCCGAATCATATCCTCGTGTCATCCATGGTGTTCCCGTGCCCTGCATAGCAAATAATACACGATTAAGCACAAAACGGGCATCAATTCTAATGGAAATACATGCTAGAGGTAACAAATACATACACTCAAATACGTACATTTAGACACTTATCAGGACGCTCACATGGGCATGTGGATTTCTGATTCCAGCCCTTTAAAAGTTGATTTTAGTCATGATTTCAGTATTCTTTTCTTCATCTTTTCCCCAACTTGAGAGAGGCTGTGGCTACAGTTTTGAGAGGTATTGGCTAGGGCTTTGGAGAGGTTCTACGGCTCTGACATCGCGCGCCATTTGGAAGAAAGTTAGTGCGAGAGCTTTTGTCCGCACCTATCTGGCGAGTTGTATCTTAGGACGGACAAAGGGACCATTGCGATGACTAGAGGACTCTCCAGAAGACCATTGCCATGACTAATGAGGGGGTTTTCTATGGTTGCTTTCTTCTTACATTCGATTTCATTAATTGTATCTAGCTCCATGGATAGCTGAACCTCTAGTTGGTGCTTGGGTATTTGTGAACCATAGGATGTATTTGTTTTATTGAATCTCTTTATTATACTTTCAATTAATTGATTTTTATTGTGAGTTCAAATCTTGTATGCTTGATTGTATGAATACTCCCCTAGAGTGACACTAGGGTTAAGAGTTCTTCTTGGTAACTCTTGTGAGTGAGTGACACGGCATGAGAGTTAGACAAAGCTAGATTGAAGAGGGTTGAGAGGATTAGTCGAGAAGTAGCAGAGCTTCCCCTTTCCCCTCTGGTGTGATCTATCCTACCTCCATGTTCCATGAGTTCTTTGTGGTCATATTAGAGTGAATGGGCTAAGGGATGACCTTCTGCTGGGGCTTAGTTGTGAGTGCAACGGAGTGAAGTGTTGAAGTGATTTTGGCATCTAGAGCAGATAAGTGCTTGTGCGATATGAATGCGGAGCATTATTTTCTTATGTTGACAGCCGGCTGAGAAAACAAGAATTCAGAGAATCCACACGGGCGTGTGGAAATTATACACACCCATGTGGAAATTCCACATGGGCGTGTGAAATTATGAACCCTAGGATGTATTCGTTTCATTGAATCTCTTTATTATGCTTTCAATAAATTAATGTTTATTGTGAGTTCCAACCTTGAATGCTTGATTGTATGAACATTTCCCCTAGAGTGACACTAGGGTTGAGAGTTCTTGTTGGTAACATTGTGAGTGAGTGACACACCACGAGCGTTAGACAAAACTAGGTTAGAGAGGATTGAGAGGGTGAGTCGAGAGGTACAGCAGCGTTCCATTTTCCCTTCCGACGTGATAGATTCTACCTCTGTTCCTTGAGTTTTTTGCGGCTATAACAGCGTGAATGGTCTAAGGGATGAACCTCCACTGGGGCTTAGTTGCGTGTGCAACGGAATGAAGTGTTGAGGTGATCTTAGTATCTAGAGCTTAATTGTGGTTAGGGACCTTCCACCTGGACCAAAGGGTTAGGTCTATAATTAGGAAGAGATTTATCACTTGGAATCCCTAGAGCTCATTGCAACTCTATTCGTGTGCGAGGTTGAAATGTTATCTAATCTCTCCTCTGGCACTTGAATAGAGTTAGGCATAATTGACCTTAGATTTAGGACTATGTATGTAAGGATTTCCACGACTCACCATTGCATTGATTAGGAAGCATAATAGAGGGTTCTTGCACTTGAAACGATTTTCCTAGGTGGAGCATTATCCGAGTACCGCATTTTTATTGATTGCCTTATATTCTCTCCTTTATTCGTACTCTCTTACTTGTTGTTTTTACTTTTGAGAATTAAATTATTATCATACTTATCACTATTGATCTTTTACATAGCTAAGAAGCGAATTAAGTGTTTTTATCCCCTACTCCTTGTGGATTCGACACCTGCTCATCCGGGATTATTACTTTGACAAACCCGTGCACTTGCGGGATATACGCAAGGGGACGTTGTCAAGTTTTTCGCGCTATTACCGGGGAGTAGGCGTTTAGAGATACTTTGCACTTTGTTTTCTTAGCTATTTCACCATACATTCTATGTCATATCTTCTTATTCTTTCATCATTCTGATTTCTTTTTCTTTCTTTTTGGGTACATGACAAGGTCCCCTTGCGTATATCCCACAAGTGCACGGGTTTGTTGAAGTAATAATCCCGGGTGAGCGGGGTCGAATCCACAGGGAGTAGGGAGTAAAGACACTTAATTCGATTCTTAGCTATGTGGAATATCAACAGTGATAAGTGTGGAAATGATTCAATTCTCAACAATAAAATTAACAAGTAAGAGAGCAAAAGTAAAGAAGAGGGTAAGGTAATCGATAAAGATGGGGTACTCGGATAATACTTCACCTAGGATAATCGTTTCAAGTGCAAGAACCCTCTATTATACTTCCTAATCAATGCAATGCTGAGTCGTGGAAATCCTTACATACATAGTCCCAAATCTAAGGTCAACTATGCCTAACTCTATACATGCCCCGGAGGACAAATCGAACAATCTCAAAACCTCGCACTCTCATAGAGTTGCAATGAGCTCTAGGGATTCCAAGTGATAAATCTATTCCTAAAAATAGACCTAACCCTTTGGTCCAGGCGGAAGGTCCCTAGCCACAATTAAGCCCTAGATACTAAGATCACCTCAACGCTTCACTCCAATGCATGCGCAACTAGGTCCCAGCGGAGGTTCATCCCTTAGACCATTCACTCTGTTATGGCCGCAAAGAAATCGAGAAACGGAGGTAGAATATATCACGTCGGAGGGGAAAGGGGACGCTCCTGTACCTCTCGACTCACCCAATCAACCCTCTCCAACCTAGCTTTGTCTAACGCTCATGGTGTGTCACTCACTCACAAGGTTACCAATAAGAACTCTCAACCCTAGTGTCACTCTAGGGAAAATGTTCATACAATTAAGCATTAAAGGTTGGAACTCACAATAAACATCAATTTATTGAAAGCATAACAAAGAAGTTCAATGAAACGAATACATCATAGGGTTCACAATCATCCAAGTACCCACTAGGGGTTTAGCTCTCCATGGAGCTAAGTACAATCAAAGAAATAAAATGTAAAAGCAATGAATCCATTAAGAAACCCCCTCGATGGTCGTGTCGATGGTCTTGTGGAAAGTCCTCTACTCGTCGTCCAAGGATTCCTTCATCCGGTGTAGGATACGCCTCGATCGAAGCTCCCCTAGCAACCTTCTTCCTAATGGAATCACGATGTCGGAGCCGTAGAACATCTCCAAAACCTTGTCCAATACCCCTCGAAACCCTAGCCGAAGCCCTCTGGCAAGTTGAGGAAAAGATGGAGAAAAGAATACCAAAATCGGTGCGGAATTTAAATAGGGATGGAATCGGGCGACACCACGGGCGTGGACGATACATGCGCCGGTGCGGAATTTCCACACGGGCGTGGATAATTTCCACATGCCTGTGTGGATTCTCTGTTTCTCTGATTTCTCTGCCAGCTGTAAACAGTGCTACTACAGTAATTGCTACAGTGCTATGCTACAGTACTTGCTACATAGCTGCATTATGATCCACATTGGCCTAATTCCTTCATACTCGGCCTCACAACCCTACCTGCATAAAAGTAACATAAAAACACACATATTAATGTAAAAACCTGAGAAAAGTAATGCTCAACATAAGGAATGAACGCTTCGCATTCATATCGCACAAGCACTTATCAAACTCCCCCACACTTAAGCTTTTGCTTGTCCTCAAGCAAACATTAAAACATTTTGTGCATTGATGAAGAAAATATTGAAAGTGCTTGGCCTTAGGTTCACCGAGGTATACAAAGAAGGTATTCTACAAGTAAGGAGAATTTCAACACTAAATACGAAAAATCAATGCTCTAGCTAAAAACTTGAATCAAAAAGGACAATAAACCCGAATTTTGTGTATGTGTGTGAACTCACTCAAAACAACCCAAAGTATACTCCTCAAAGTTCTAAGTACAAGGGACTTATTTATCTACAAAAGTGTCAAAAATTTACAAGATGGTAGTAGCTTCACACATCCTCTAAGGTAGCCCTTTCGAAAGCGGCCACTAAGGTGGCTTTCACACTTTCGAGGTAGTAGCTCTTTCTACCCGAGTGGTAGCTTTCACTCATCCTATGAGATAACTCTTTCTCTAATTTGGGCATAACTAGTATCTGACTTATGAGAGTAGCTTCATACTTCATAGGTGGTATCTCTTTCCACCCAACAAATACAAATAAACAATAAAACTATTTTGTTCCTTCTTTTCATTTTCATTGTTTTTTTTTCAGAATTTAGCCAAAGAAATAAACCTAACTAGCCCCATTGACATTGAACATGAGTTTCCAATAGAGTTCAAAGAGTGAGTAGTGCACTAAGTGTAAATCGGGCAAAAATTCCTAAAAATTCAAGCAAGAACTAGAGCATGAAGACATTCAATGTTAACAATTCTCCTAGACTTAAGAATACAATCATTGTAACTAAGGTGAACCACCATTGGCTATGTGAGCATATATCAATCAAGAACAATAGAAAAGATGTGCGCATTATGAAACTCCGCCCCACACTTAAGTTGTACATTGTCCTCAATGTACACATGCAAGCTCACTCAAAATATATCATTCAAAAATAGATGTGGTAGAAGCAATCAGAATAATACTCCCATGACTCCTAGTGTTGTGTTTGATGAAGCTAATTCATTGGGAGTAGTGTTCCAACGGGTTGTGAAGCTCACACGGCCAAGTGGCTAAGCATCTTGGCCGTGGCCATGACTAAGTCTCAATTCCCATGAAGACAAGACCATCTGCATGCATACACGAGGGGGTTCAGTGAAGCTCAATAAAAACAAAATAACTCGAGTGTATATAAAAGATAGAGCAATGAATACAACTCGATAAATGCAAAATAACATAAACAAAGAAGGAAAATCCTTTATGAGTAAACAAGTCTAAGAAGAAGAAAAATAAAATGCAGGGAACGAAAGTAAAGAACAAGTCAAGTGTCGGTGCTACTCTCAGGCTCCTGTGCCGCTGCTGCTGTTGAGGTGGAATATAGTAGGTCCACCGGTGCTGGGGTCGAGGATGGAGGTTCTGGAGAAACTGGCAGGGCCTGAAGGGTCCTCGGCTGCAGGACAAATGATGAGGCAATGTCTCGCTCTAGGATCTGCTGTAATATGTTGAAACGTGCCATGAACTCAGATATCTTTGCGTGGCTGCATAGCCCTAATCTCGGCAACCTCGGGTCGGGACCACTCCTATAGCATTCTCGAGCCTCTCAGGCGATCATTGGCTCGAAATGGTGAAAAACATACGCATCGGGGGTGGTTCCTCGGCACTGGAGGTGCCTCGGTTTTCCATCGATCTTTCGGCTGAGGCTCGGGGGCGGTGAGATGCTCCGGCTTTCATCACCTTCATCCTCGGCTATCTCCGAGTCGGGCGGGGACTAAAGCAAAAACCCCTGTCCGTACCCTGCGGACCATACCCATCAACCGCATCGTCTCTAGACCCAGGGGAGCGGGTACACTCATCTTCTTCGCCCCGCGAATCGAATCCAAGAGACCAATGCCCATTACTAATCTTGTGATGTAAGGGCCTGAGAAGATCGCTCCCAGTCTAGCATACTGTCCCTGATGTCTGATGTAATCAGCCAGGATGTGCCCTAAGTGGATCGATACGCACTCTACCATCGAGTATAAGTACAGCAGCTCCTGATGGCTCAAGACACCAGTACCGTCACCCCGTCTATTCACCGACCTACTCATGATGGCGTCCAAATATCTCTATCAGGTCTGGAAAAGCACGTGGCCTTGGACACCCCCGGCTCGTACTGACCTTGGCCACATAGCACTCTGTAAGCTCTCTGCGGGGTCAAGGTTCCAGGATAAGCCAAGTAATACGGAAAACTGCGTAATGCTCAAGCTTTGATGGCGTCCAAATACTCTGAACTGAATGGTGCCCAAACTGTCGAAGCTCGCATAAGCTCTACCAAACTCGAACGAGGAGAGCACCTCTAGTGCAAACTCTCGGATGGCTGGCTCTCTAATTGTCAACAACTGCCACCAACCACCATCTGAAACAATGTCCTCAACCTCATCAGCGAACTCATCTCCCTACTGAAGATCTTGCAGTATAGTCATGTCCAGGAATCGAGTCTGTCTGAAATGGAGTCTCGATAAGCGCTCATAACGGACCTGATGTTCGGGAATCGCAAATCGCATGTCCTCGGCCTCAGGGGATGACTCCCGTGGCCTCTTATCAGCTTGCTTCTTTGACCTAGGTGCCATGATCTGCAAAAATTTTAAACAAAATTGGTCAAACAAGTTGATAAAATAATACTGTAGAAATCCACACGGTCGTGTGGAATTTTCACATGCCCGTGTGGATCCGCGGGGTGTGAGAACCGCACGGCCACACATCAATAATCCAAGAATACAACTTAATAATGCCTCTAGCTTCGTCCTAACCATAAATCATTGTTCCAATTGAAGAAACGAAGCATTATTAACCAGATTAATCGATAGAAATCATGAATTGACGAAGAAGATGATGAAAAAGGATTTACGGACGAGGAGGGGTTTGAAAATGAAGAGCCGACCGGAAAACTTCGCTAAAATGTGGCGCTATGGACTCTGAGAGTAATGTGAGAGTGTTTTCAAGTGAAAAGGAGTTGTGAAGAGGGAGAGAAACCATCCTCTTTTAAATAGAACTCGCGACTTCTGGCATTCTGTGCATTCACACAGGCGTGTGGAAATTCCGCACGCCCGTGCTCCTCACTTCAAAAACTCCCCAGGGGCGTGCGCACGCCCCTGTGTGCTCTCGGGAAAAACTCTCGCTGACTTAGAATGATCTCCCACGGGCGTGCGGAAAATAACCATGCCCGTGTGCAGGACTCGCAGGCGGGGCATGCGCACGCTGGCTTCCCAGACATCCGAGAAAAAATATCAAGTCTCACACGCCGCGTGCGGAAATTCCCCACGGGCGTGGGCATTCACATGCCCAACTCACAGGAGCAGCCGCACGCCCCTGTGTTTTCTCGGGATGGAGGGAGCACCCTGCAAAGTTTCGCACGGGCGTGCGGAAATTACCCACGCCAGTGCGTGGTTTACAAGGTCGACCACAGGAGCGAGTCAACGCCCCTGTGTGCTCTCGGGAAAATCTGCCCAACTCTGCAGGAATTCACACGCCCGTGCGAAAATTACCCACGGGCGTGCGCCAGTCGCATGGTCGTCCACAGAGGCAGCCGCACACCCCTATGTCTTCTCTAGATGAACTCGCAGTACACATCCATGGGTGTGTGGAAATTCCACACGCCCGTGTGTTTTCTCTGGATGACTTAAAAAAACCTGCAGGCTCTGTAAAACTAGTCTGAACATGTTTACACACTCAGAGCCTGCCCTATTATGCAAAATTTACCAGAAAAAAAACACAAAATAGAACTCAAACAACCAAACTTCACCAATTCTCAACAAAACACACATTGAATTCTTTTAAAACCCCACTATAAAATTGCAGCACAAGCACTAAAAAATTGAAACACCAACACTTAATAGTTTATTCATGTAAACAACTAAACTAAAAGGTAAGAAAACAGTAAACACTTGGGTTGCCTCCCAAGAAGCGCTTGTTTTACGTCACTTAGCTTGACGTACCTCTTCCTTACCTTATGGGGGCTTGAAAAGAGTGTGTTCCTCCCGACTAGATATTGCATAGCTAATTCCTTTAAACCAAAAATCTACTTACCGTGGTGGAATATTTGTTGGAGAGTCCAACCATCTTACCTTTGGCATCCACGGAAATAATTTGGGCTGGGAATTGTCCAAGCTAGCACAGGTGGGTCATTGGATGGCTTCAATCTCCTACCCACGTCTTCTTCCAAACCCAAAATCTCTTTCTTGCAATTTATGAGTTGACTAATCCTAAAGAGAGATGCTTGCTCCATTACCTTAGGATTTGCGTCTTCTTCCCTTTCAACTTGGAAGCAATATATCTTCACCAACTCTCCTTGCACCATTTCTTGCTCACAAACATACTGTCCACTCAAACAATTATCACATTGAATGGATGGTTCTTCTTGTATCCTTTCAATCTCGATAACATCATACTCGTTCCACCCCATTTCTTTATTGTCATTCACTACCACATCTTCTCTATAAGGAACTTGACTTGCTTGCTCAAATACTTGTTGTTCCCTGGAGAGTGTGTCAAGTATGCCTCCTAGTTGATGCTCAAGGTTTTTATAGGAGGCTTCATGACATCTTCGTGTGGTCTCCATATTTTGGACACAGACATCGGATTCTTCAATAAAATTAGCTAATACTCTTTGTAATTGAAATTCATCCTCTCCGAGTATCTCATCCGTTTGACATTCCTCTTGAGGTGCCTCCCAATGTTGTTCACCATTATCCCATAATACGTTTGGTTAGCCCACTTCAATTGGATGATATGCGTTGTAACATGGAATGTTTTGTTGTCGTGAAGTAACAATTTATCAACTTTTTTATTGAGAGCTTCGACCTGCAAATATAGAGCAAGGACTACGTCAATCATCATTTAAAATCCTTTCAAGAAAAAATAAGACATGACAATAGAAAAACAAATGAGAATGATGGAAGAATAAGAAAGTGTGAAATAATTTTTTTTTTTTAGAATAAATCAGAACGGTGATAGAGAAGAGATCTGAAATAGAATGAAGGGTAAATAGCTAAGAAAACAAAGTGCAAAGTATCTCTAAACACCTAGCTCCCCGGCAACGGCGTCAAAAACTTGACAAGGTCCCCCTGCGTATATCCCGCAAGTGCACGGGTTTGTCGAAGTAATAATCCCGGGTGAGCGGGGTCGAATCCACAGGGAGCAGGGAGTAAAGACACTTAATTCGATTCTTAGCTATGTGGAATATCAACAGTGATAAGTGTGGAAATGATTCAATTCTCAACAATAAAATCAACAAGTAAGAGAGCAAAAGTAAAGAAGAGGGCAAGGCAATCGATAAAGATGGGGTACTCGGATAATGCTTCACCTACGATAATCGTTTCAAGTGCAAGAACCCACTATTATGCTTCCTGATCAATACAATGGTGAGTCATGGAAACCTTACATACATAGTCCCAAATCTAAGGTCAACTATGCCTAACTATATACATGTCCCGGAGGAGAAATCGAACAATCTCAACACCTCGCACTCGCATAGAGTTGCAATGAGCTCTAGGGATTACAAGTGATAAATCTCTTCCTAAAAATAGACTTAACCCATTGGTCCAGGCGGAAGGTCCCTAGCCACAATTAAGCCCTAGATACTAAGATCACCTCAACGCTTCACTCCATTGCTCGCGCAACTAGGCCCCAGCGGAGGTTCATCCCTTAGACCATTCACTCTGTTATGGCTATAAATAACTTGTGGAAAGGAGGTAAAATCTATCACGTCGGAGGGAAAAGGGGACGCTCTTGTACCTCTCGACTCACCCTCTCAACCCTCTCAACCCTCTCCAACCTAGCTTTGTCTAATGCTCGTGGTGTGTCACTCACTCACAAGGTTACCAATAAGAACTCTCAACCCTAGTGTCACTCTAAGGGAAATGTTCATACAATTAAGCATTCAAGGTTGGAACTCACAATAAATATCAATTAATTGAAAGCATAACAAAGAAGTTCAATGAAACGAATACATCCTAAGGTTAACAATCATCCAAGTACCCACTAGGGGTTTAGCTTTCCATGGAGCTAAGTACAATCAAATAAATAGAATGTAAAAGCAATGAATCCATAAAGAAACCCCCTCGATGGTCGTGTCGATGGTCATGTCGATGGTCTTGTGGAAAGTCCTCTACTCGTCGTCCAAGGATTCCTTCGTCCGGTATAGGATACGCCTCGATCGAAGCTGTCCTACCAACCTTCTTCCAAATGGAATCACGATTTGAATAACTTCCCAATTCCATACTTTCATCAGGGTAACGCAAACGGGTACATGTTCACGTCGTGAATCACTTGCTTCTTTGATGATGTACATGTTGGCAGAGCTCTTGTTCTTTATATGCATAGGTCGGAATGCTCGAGTGTGACTGCCTTTGTGCCCCTCCAAATGGATGTGCTCACTCGAATGCGAGGAGGTTGGCACACACTCTAGCATCTCACACCTGTCATATGTCTTCGCATTCGAACCTTAGCAAGATCTCCTCCAAGATAGGTGCATTATGATCCACATTGGCCTAATTCCTTCATACTCGGCCTCACAACCCCACCTGCATAAAAGTAACATAAAAACACACATATTAATGTAAAAACCTGAGAAAAGTAATGCTCAACATAAGGAATAAACGCTTCGCATTCATATCGCACAAGCACTTATCAGTATGCCAACCTCCTTGTATTTGAGTGAGCACAACTATTTGGAGGGGCAAAAAGGCAGTCACACTCAAGCATTCCGATTTATGCACATAGAACAAGAGCTCCACCAACTTATCTATCATTGAAGAAGCAGGTGATCCACGACGTCGACGTGTGGCCGTTTATGTTACTCCGATGAAAGTATGGATTCGGGAAGCTATTCAGGTGGATACTGTAGTAGAGTACTGTAGTAGCACTGTTCATAGCTGGCCGAGAAAACAGAAAATCAGAGAATCCACACGGGCGTGTGAAAATTATCCATGCCCATGTGAAATTCCTCATGAGCGTGTGACATTATGCACGCCCGTGGTGTCGCCCGATTCCAGCCCTATTTAAAGCCGATTCAGCCCCGATTTTAGTATTCTTTTCTCCATCTTTTCCCCAACTTGAGAGAGGGTTTTGGCTAGGGTTTCGAGGGGTATTGGCTAGGGTTTTGGAGATGTTCTATGGCTCTGACATCGCATGTCATTTGGACGAAGGTTATTGGGAGAGATTTCGTCGGCATCGATCCGGCAAGGTGTATCTTAGGCCAGACAAAAGATCCCTTGTGACGAGTAGAGGACTCTCCACAAGACCATTGACATGACCATTGAGGTGGTTTCTTTATGGATTCATTGCTTTTACATTCTATCTTTTTGATTGTATTTAGCTGCATGGAGAGCTAAACCCCTAGTGGGTACTTGGGTATTTGTGAACCCTAGGATGTATTCTTTTCATTGAATCTCTTTATTATGCTTTCAATAAATTGATGCTAATTGTGAGTTACAACCTTGAATGCTTGATTGTATGAACATTTCCCCTAGATTGACACTAGGGTTGAGAGTTCTTGTTGGTAACCTTGTGAGTGAGTGACACACCACGAGCGTTAGACAAAGCTAGGTTGGAGAGGGTTAAGAGGGTGAGTCGAGAGGTACACGAGTGTCCCCTTTCCCCTCCAACGTGATAGATTCTACCTCTATTCCTCGAGTTCTTTGCGGCCATAATAGAGTGAATTGTCTAAGGGTTGAACCTCTGCTAGGGCTTAGTTGCGCATGCAATGGAGTGAAGCGTTGAGGTGATCTTAGTATGTTGGGCTTAATCGTGGTTAGGGACCTTCCACCTGGACCAAAGGATTATGTCTATATTTAGGAAGAGATTTATCACTTGGAATCTCTAGAGCTCATTGCAACTCTATGCGAGTGCGAGGTGTTGATATTGTTCGATTTCTCCACCGGGTTATCTATAGAGTTAGGCATAGTTGACCTTAGATTTGGGACTATGTATTTAAGGATTTCCATGACTTACTATTGCATTGATTAGGAAGCATAATAGAGGGTTCTTGCACTCGAAACAATTTTCCTAGGTGGAGCATTTTCCTATGCAGTGGGAGTGGTTTTGGGACAGAGAAGAAATAAACAATTTCAATCGATCTATTATGCTAGCAAGACTCTTATAAGCGCACAAGAGAATTACACCACTACTAAAAAAGAATTATTAATAGTAGTGTATGCCTTTGATAAATTTAGACCATATCTCATCCTATCTAATGTCACTGTGTTAACAGATCATTCTGCACTCCGTTATCTCTTGAACAAGGCAGATGCGAAGATGAGATTGATTCGGTGGATATTGTTGTTGCAAGAATTTGATATGGAAATAAAAGATAAAAAAGGGACAGAGAATGTGGTTGCCGAGCATTTATCGATATTAGAAGATTGTGAGGGGCAAGAACTGGCAAACAACGAAATTGATGATTCTTCCATAAAGAACATCTTTATGTGGTACAGAAATCAGAATCAGAAGATACTCCATGGTTCGCAGATTTTGCGAATTATCTGTCAGGAAGGGTATTGAAGCAGGGATTAAGCTTTTAACAGAAGAAGAAATTTTTCAGTGACATTATAAACTTTTTCTGGGAAGATCCTTACCTGTTCCATATTTGTGCAGATCAGGTGGTGCGAAGGTGTGCTTCTAGGGAGGAGGGTTGGAACATCATTGCGCATTGTCACTCAAGCCCAGTGGGCGGCATTATGCATCAAGTCGAACTGCAGAGAAGGTTTTAGCTGCTGGGTTCTATTGGCCGACCTTATTCCAGATGTTCATCAATTCGTTCTATGATGTGATAGTTGTCAAAGGGCTGGAAACTTATCACGAAGGGACGAGATGCCTGAAAATCCTATGCAATTTTGCAATGTGTTTGATGTATGGGGAATTGATTTCATGGGACCATTTCCAAAGTCCAATGGCAATCAGTATATTTTGGTAGCAGTTGATTATGTTTCAAAGTTGGTGGAAGCCCAAGCTCTTCCAACTAATGATGCAAGAACTGTGGTGAAGATTTTGAAGAAGTTATTTACTCAATTCTGAACTCCAAGAATTATCATTAGCGATCGGGGAACCAATTTTTGCAACACACAATTGGCAAAAGTGTTAAAGCGTTATGGGGTTCATCATCGTCTTGCTACTCCCTACCATCGGCAAACGAGTGGGCAAGTGGAGGTTACAAACAAAGAGCTTAAGAGTATCTTAACCAAATCAGTGGAACAAGGGAAACGAGATTGGTCCGAAAGGTTAGACGACACACTTTGGGCTCATAGAACAGCATATAAAACACCAATAGGGACCAATCCATATAATTTAGTGTATGGAAAATCTTGCCATTTACTGGTGGAATTAGAGAAAAAGCATATTTGGCAATTAAAGTGATGAATTTCATCTTGTGCAAATCTAGAGAGCAACGAATA
The DNA here is from genome assembly GCF_009730915.1 of Dioscorea cayenensis subsp. rotundata. NCBI lineage: Eukaryota > Viridiplantae > Streptophyta > Magnoliopsida > Dioscoreales > Dioscoreaceae > Dioscorea > Dioscorea cayenensis. The sequence goes on from NC_052490.1 coordinate 4,413,538, forward strand.
TTACATCTCAACGAGTTAGATGAATGGAAGATGAAGGCATATGAGAATGCAAGGATATATAAGGAAAGAATTCGAAAGTGGCATGACAAGCATATTAAGATTCTGAAGGACTTCAAAGCAGGCTATCTGGTCTTACTATTCAACTCTTGTCTACATTTATTCCAGGGAAACTCAAATCAAGGTGGTCTGGTCCGTATACCATAACTGAAGTTTCAACTCATGGAGCCATTGAGATTAACCACCCTGAGAGGGGCACATTCAAGGTGAATGGGCATAGGCTTAAACCATATTATGGCGGAGAGATTTGTAGTGATAATAGAGAAGTATTTTTCCTCCATGAACCCCCATGAGGTAAGACAAGGTACGTCAAGCTTAGTGATGTTAAATAAGCGCTTCTTGGGAGGCAACCCAAGTGTTTACTATTTTCTTATCTTCTAGTTTAGTTTGTTTGCATAAATAATTAGTTAAGTGTTGGTGTCTTCATTTTTAGATGCTTGTGCTGCAATTTTATTGTGGGTTTTTAATAAGTCATCGTGTGTTTTCATGAGGAATTGGCGAAGTTTGGTCATTTGAGTTCTATTTCATGCTTTTTCACTGGTAAAACTTGCATAATGGGGCAGGCTCTGAGTGTGTAAACATGTTCAGAGATTTTCAGCAGAGGCTGGAGATTTTTCTAAGTCATCCAGAGAAAACACACAGGCGTGTGGAATTTCCGCACGCCCGTGGATTTGCACCGCGAGCTCATCCAGAGAAGACACAAGGGCGTGCGGCTGCCCCTGTAAATGACCATGCGATTGTCACACGCCCATGGGTAATTTCCCACGGGCTTGTGAATTCCTGCAGAGTTGGGCAGATTTTCCCGAGAGCACACAGGAGCGTGGACTCGCCCCCGTGGGCGACCTTGTGAACCACACACAGGCGTGGGCAATTTCCACACGGCCGTGCGAATTTTTGCAGGGAGTTCTCTCCATCCCGAGAATACACAGTGGCGTGCGGCTACTACTGTGAGTTGGGCATGTGAATGTCCCCGGCAGTGTGGAATTTCCTCACAGGCGTGTAGAACACTTGGCATTTTTTCTGGATGCCCAGGGAAGCCAGAGGGGCGTGCGGCGGCCCCTGTGGGTCGGGCACACGGGCGTGGGTATTTTTCGCAGGCCCGTGCGAGAGTAGTCAGAGTAAAAGAAGTCTTTTCCTGAGAGAGCACAGGGACGTGTGTACGCCCCTGTGGTTCTCTTGAAGTGAGGCACACGTGCGTGGGCAATTTCTACACGCCCGTATGGATGCACAGAATTCCAGGAGACGTGATTTTTTCCTTAAAAAACCTTTTGAATTGTCTCATTATTCGGGGCATTCGGACATCCTTTTTCCATGAGTGTCACTGAGTTTTCAATTTGGACGGGCCTGTACGATGTCGCTTATATAGGTACAGTGGAGTATGGACGATTATCGGCAGATTTTCCAGTATCAGTGACTCCACATCATGCGTATAGGATTCTGTGTGGACATGGGGAGTATGAACCGGGGTTGTCAAAGGCCACTAGCCTATCCCGGTTCAGCTACAGGTATTTGCACGGAGTTATCAGCAGGTCTGTGTGAGGTCGAGCCGATAACACAGCTGCTCTGACCAAGCAGGATTTGTTCTTTTTATACTCCATGGCCCGCAATGTGCTGATTCACTTGGGGTGCATGTTAGTGGATATTCTGAGGTACCAGGGACATCCGGCGAGAGTGGGTTTATTATTTGCTGGTGCCTACATCACCAGGCTCATTTTGGGAATGGGTTTGGGCGACGCTTTACGTGGTGGTGAGAGGACAGTTGTGTATACCCCTCTTGCGTTTGATATGATCAGGATGATGGGGTTGGTACGGAGATGTGGGCCAGTGGTCTATATTCTTGCTACAGCTACCCTAGAGACCGCCAAAAGTGAAGAAGATACTGCGGATGGTTTCCAGCAGATTCCCACACCTTCCGTAGTACAGGGTCCTCGAGCTTATGACCGTATTGAGAGGCTTGAGAGCTTTGTGAGAGAGATTCGGACCGAGATAGCGGAGCTCCGCGCTATACAGTCAGCTCAGTATACAGATCTTATGGCCTGGTTTGACATTCTATGAGATCTATTACGATCCAGAACCTCAGCATATCCTACACCCCCATTCTCTACCCAGCACCAGCGGACTCACCATGTGCGTCTCCAGCAGCAGCAGCAGCAGCACCGAAGCCTGAGGGCGACGCCGACATTTGACTCTTATTTCTTTTACTTTCTTGCATTTTATTTTAGACTTGTTCACTCAGAAAGGATTCTCCTTCGGAGTTTATTTTCATTTTGCATTTTCGAGTTGTATTCATTACTTTATCTTTTATATATACTCAAGTTATTTTGTTTTTATTAAGCTTCACTGAACCCCCTCGTGTATGCGTGCAGATGGTCTTGTCATTTGGAAATTGAGACTTAGTCATTGGCACGGTCAAGATGCTTCGGCACTTGACCGTGTGAGCTTCACAACCCATTGGAACACTACTCCCAAAGAATTAGCTTCATCAATCGCACCACTAGGAGTCAGGGAAGTATTGTTTTGATTGCTTCTCCCACATCTAGTTTTGAATAATAGACATTTTGAGTGAGCTTGCATGTGTATATTGAGGACAATGTACAACTTAAGTGTGGGGGGAGTTTCATAGTGCACACATCTTTTCTATTGTTCTTGATTGACATATGCTCACATGGACAATGGCGGTTCACTTTAGATGCAATGATTGTATTCTTGAGTTTAGGAAAATTTCTAATATTGAATATTTTCATACTCTAGTTTTTCTTGAATTTCTAGGAATTTTTGTGCCATTTACACTTAGTGGACTACTCACTCTTTAAACTCTATTGGAAACTCATGTTCGATGTTAAAGGGACTACTTATGGTTGTTTCTTGTGTTAAATTCTGAAAAAAAGGGGTTTTATTGTTTATTTGTGCTTGTTCGGTGGAAAGAGCTACCACCTATGAAGTGTGAAGCTACTCTCATAAGTCAGATACTAGTTATGTCGTAATGAGAGAAAGAGCTATCTCATAGGATGAGTGAAAGCTACCAGTCCGGTAGAAAAAGCTACCACCTCGAAAGTGTGAAAGCTACCTTAACGGCCGCTTTGGAAAGGGCTACCTTAGAGGATGTGTAAAGCTACTACCATCATTGAATTTGTTGTCACTTTTGTAGATAAATAAGTCCCCTGTACTTAGAACTTTGAGGAGTATACCTTGGGTTGTATTGAGTGAGTTCACACACGTACACGATGTTGGGTTTGTTGTCCTTTTTGATTCAAGTTTATAGCTAGAGCTTTGATCTTTCATATTTAGTGTTGAAATTTCCCTTGCTTGTAGAATGATCTCTTTGTATACTTTGGTGAACCTAAGGCCAAGCACTTCTAATATTTTCTTCATTGATGCATATAATGTTTTAATTTTTCCTTGAGGACAAGCAAAAGCTCAATACTGTAGCAACAATGTTCACCGTTAGGACTGTAGCGGCACTGTTCACAACCGGCCGAGAAAACAAAAAATCAGAGAATCCACACGGGGGTGTGAAAATTATCTATGCCAGTGTGGAAATTCCACATGAGCGTGTGACATTATGCACGCCTGTGGAGTCGCCCGATTCCAGCCCTATTTAAAGCCGATTCAGCCCCGATTTCAGTATTTTTTCTCCATCTTTTTCTCAACTTGAGAGAGGGTTTTGGCTAGGGTTTCGAGGGATATTGGCTAGGGTTTTGTAGAGGTACTATGTCTCTGACATCGCGTGTCGTTTGGAAGAAGATTATTGTGAGAGCTTTCGTCGGCATCGATCCGGCAAGGTGTATCCTAGGCCAGACAAAAGATCCCTTGCGACGAGTAGAGGACTCTCCACAAGACCATCGACACGACCATCGAGGGGGTTTCTTTATTGATTCATTGCTTTTACATTCTATCTCTTTGATTGTATTTAGCTCCATGGAGAGCTAAACCCCTAGTGGGTACTTAGGTATTTGTGAACCCTAGGATGTATTCATTTCATTGAATCTCTTTATTACGCTTTCAATAAATTGATGTTTATTGTGAGTTCCAACATTAAATGCTTGATTGTATGAACATTTCCTCTAGAGTGACACTAGGGTTGAGAGTTCTTGTTGGTAACCTTGTGAGTGAGTGACACACCACGAGCGTTAGACAAAGCTAGGTTGGAGAGGGTTGAGAGGGTAAGTCGAGAGGTACAGGAGCGTCCCCTTTCCCCTCCGATGTGATAGATTCTACCTCTGTTCCTTGAGTTCTTTGTAGCCATAATAGAGTGAATGGTCTAAGGGATGAACCTCTGCTGCGGCTTAGTTGCGCGTGCAACGGAGTGAAGCGTTGAGGTGATCTTAGTATCTAGGGTTTAATCTTGGTTAAGGACCTTCCGCCATGACCAAAGGTTTAGGTCTATATTTAGGAAGAGATTTATCACTTGGAATCTCTAGAGCTCATTGCAACTCTATGCGAGTGCGAGGTGTTGAGATTGTTCCATTTCTGCTCCGGGACATGTATAGAGTTAGGCATAGTTGACCTTAGATTTGGGGCTATGTATTTAAGGATTTCCATGACTCACTATTGCATTGATTAGGAAGCATAATAGACGGTTCTTGCACTTGAAACAATTTTTCTAGGCGGAGCATTATCCGAGTACCCCATCTTTGTCGATTGCCTTACCTTCTCCTTTATTCGTGCTCTCTTACTTGTTGTTTTTAATTCCGAGAATTGAATCATTGTCACACTTATCATTATTGATTTTCCACATAGCTAAGAATCGAATTAAGTGTTTTTATTCCCTACTTCCTGTGGATTCGATACCCGCTCACCCGAGATTATTACTTCGACAAACCCGTGCACTTGCGAGATATACGCAAGGGACCTTGTCACAAGGCTACACTTTGCAACCACACCGCCTCTTTGCATAACCTTGAAAATCAGGTGGGGCAAATTGCGAAGTCTCTCTCTGAAAGGCCACATGGAAGCTTGCCAAACAATACAGAGATCAACCCTAGAGAGTACGTGAAGGCGATCACTTTGAGAAGTGGCCGTGAAGTTGAAGGTAGGCTTCCGAGTGAGAAGCCAAAAGAACACTCGCCCGATGTTATAAAGGTTGAAGAGGGGACAAGCAAAGAGAAAGACATGACACCCCCATCTTTCAAGCCAAGAATCCCTTATCCCTCTAGATTGAAAAATGACCAAGGGGTTGAACAGACCAAGAAGTTCCTGAGTTGTTCAAGCAACTCCACATCAATATTCCTTTTGTTGAGGCATTGGCCCAAATGCCTAAGTTTGCGAATTTCTTGAAAGACTTGTTGACTAACAAGAGAAAGTTGGAGGAAAGTGCTTCAATGATTTTAGATGCTTCATGCTCGGCAGTATTGCAAAAGAACATGCCGAACAAGAAAAAAGACCCTGGAAGCTTCATCATTCCGTGTAATATTGGCAATCTAGGTGAAGAAATGGCATTGGCAGACTCAGGGGCGAGTTTCAACGTCATGCCATACACCTTCTTTCAAAAGCTAGGCTTGGGCGAGCCTAGGCCTACTCGGATGACTTTGCAACTAGCCGACCGAGCAAAGATCGACATCCGAGAGGCATCATTGAAGACGTGCTTGTCAATGTGGACAAGTACATTTTTTTCGCTTTGACTTTGTAGTGCTAGAGCGTCGATGAGGATGCGGATGTACCTTTGATACTTGGGAGACCATTCTACGGACTTCCAAAGCATTGATTGACATGGACTGCGAGAGCTCACATTGAGAGTTGGAGATGACAAGCTCACATACCGCCTTGCTGAAACCATGCGGCATTCTCTTAATTTTGATGATACTTTATACTTTCTAGACACTATTGATGAGATTGTTTATGAATACATACAGGAAATGTTCAATCCGGATCTGTATGAAGTTTGTTAGACCAAGAGGAGGGCAATGAAGAAGTAATGATGCTTGAATCGACGGAAGAAGTACCATCTACCCAGGCGATCTTGAAGAAGGTACTCCGGGAAATGAAGAAGGCTAGGAGATGCCACCGGAAACACTCCAAGGATGTTGGAGATGTCCGTGAATGGAAGAAGTTGGATGAACCATTGCTAGGTGGTCCCAAGCCTGATAATACACCCTCTACCCTCAAGAGACTCTGCACATCATGCTTTCAAGCCATGGCTAAGTGGGCAACCTTCATTCATGAACCCCCGTGAGGTAAGACAAGGTACGTCAAGCTTAGTGACGTTAAACAAACGCTTATTGGGAGGCAACCCAAGTGTTTACTGTTTTTCTTAGTTGAATAATGTAGTATTTTGCATGAATAATTTGTTAAGTGTTGGTGTCTTGATTTTTAGATGCTTGTGCTGTGATTTTATTGTGTTTTTTTTAAAGTCATCGTGTGTTTTCATGTGGAATTGGTGAAGTTTGGTCGTTTGAGCTCTATTTCATGTTTTTCACTAGTAAAATTTGCATAATAGAGGCGGGGCTACGAATGTGTAAACATGTTCAGAGATTTTTTGTGGAGCATGCAGATTTTTCTAAGGCATCCAGAGAAAACACACGGGCATGTGGAATTTCCGCACGCCCGTGGATTTGCACTGCAAGCTCATCCAGAGATGGCACAAGGGCGGGCGGCTGCCCCTGTGAACGACGATGCGACAGTCACACGCCCGTGGATAATTTCTGCACGGGCGTGTGAATTCATACAGAGTTGGGCTGATTATTTTCCGCACGCCTTTGCGATAGCAGTTAGAGTCGAAGAAGTGTTTTCACGAGAGTGCACAGGGGCGTGTGTACACCGCTATGGCTCTCTTGTAATGAGGTGCACGGGGGTGGGCAATTTCCACACGCCCGTGAGGATGCACAGAACGCCAAGGGGTGCGAGTTCTTTCTAAAGAAAAATAGTTTCTTTCCCTCTTCACACCCTCTATTCGTCTGAAAACATTCTCACATCATTCTCTGACTTCATAGCACCATTTTGGTAGGATTTTTGCGAGGTTTCCTGGCTGGTTCTTAATTTTCTCATCCCATATTGTAGGTAAGCCCTATTTATCATTTTCTTTGCCAATTGATGGTTTCCATCGATTAATTTAGTGTGAAATGCTTCATTTCTTCAATTCAAAAGATTATTTGTGTTTAAGAACGAAGTAGAACTGATTTTGACAAAGTCCCCTTGCTTATATCCCGCAAGTGCACGGGTTTGTCGAAGTAATAATCCCGGGTGAGCGTGGTCGAATCCACAGGGAGTAGGGAGTGGAAATACTTAATTTGATTCTTAGCTATGTGGAATATCAATCGTGATAAGTGTGAAATTGATTCAATTCTCAACAATAAAATCAACAAGTGAAAGAGCAAAACAAAGAAGAGGGTAAGGCAATCAATAAAAAATGGGGTACTCGTATAATGCTTCACCTAGGATAATCGCTTCAAGTGCAAGAACTCTATATGATGCTTCCTAATCAATGCAATGGTGAGTCGGGGAAATCCTTACATACATAGTCCCAAATCTAAGGTCAACTATGCCTAACTCTATGCATGTCCCGGAGGAGAAATCAAACAATCTCAACACCTCGCACTCGCATAGAATTGCAATGAGCTCTAGGGATTCCAAGTGATAAATCTCTTCCTAAATATAGACCTAACCCTTTGGTCCAGGTGGAAGGTCCCTAGCCACAATTAAGCCCTAGATACTAAGATCCCTACCAATCTTCTTCTTAATGGAATCACGATGTCGGAGCCGTAGAACCTCTCCAAAACCTTGGCCAATACCCCTCGTAACCCTAGCCGAAGCCCTCTCGCAAGTTGGGGAAAAGATGGAGAAAAGAATACCAAAATCGAGGCTGAATCGGTTTTAAATAGGGCTTGAATCGGGCAACTCCACGGGCGTGGACGGTACACGCGCCCGTGCGGAATTTCCACACGGGCGTGGATAATTTCCACACGCCCGTGTGAATTCTCTGTCTCTCTGATTTCTCTGCCGGCTGTGAACAGTGCTGCTACAGTAATTGCTACAGTACTCCGCTACAATCTTTGGCCTGATTAACTTCCCAATTCCATACTTTCATCGGGGTAACGCAAACGGGCACATGTTCACGTCGTGAATCACTTGCTTCTTCAATGATGTACATTGATAAGTGCTTGAGTGAACATGTTTTTATGCATGTTTTACATACATTGAGCATCATATTTTATACGGTTTATGTCTCATTTCGTGTATTGGGTGTTTTTTTATGCATATAGGTTGTGAAGGCATTGGGAATTCAAAAG